>NC_041389.1:372768488-372778026 GCF_002162155.2 Triticum dicoccoides | reverse complement strand
GGGCCGAGCGCGAGGGCGGCGTGGGCTGCGGGGGCCGGGGACGGGCCTGGCGGGCTTGGCGGGCCTGGCACTGCCGACGGCGATGGCGGCGGCCGAAGCGCCACGTGTCGAGCCCGGATTGGACGCGGGCAACGGGGCAGACGTGTCCGGCTTGCCCAGACGTGTCCGGCGGCGGCGGAGGAGCGGGCTAGGGTTTGGGGATCCGGAAATTCGGGGGAGTGCACATATTTATAGGTAGAAGGAGCTAGGAGTGTCCAAATGAGGTGCGGTTTTCGCCCACACGATCGTGATCCGACGTCGGAGAGAATGGAAGTGACTTAGATGGGTTATTGGGCTGTTTTGGAGGGGTGTTGGGCTGCAACTTAAAAGAGGCCTTTGCGGATATGCGGATAACCGTTGGAGTACCAAACGAGCTCCAAATGACCCGAAACTTGACAGGTGGTCTACCGGTGCTATACCAGGGCCACTTGGCAAGGCTCGGTCCATTCCGAGAACGTTCAACACCTGCACACGAAAAGAGACAAGAGGGGTGCGCTGGTGCATGTGGGAGTGTCGGATTGCGAAACGGACAACGGGGAAAAAGCTTGGATGCATGAGACGAACACGTATGCAAAATGAAATGCGCATGATGACATGATATGATATGCATGACATGAATAAAATGCAAAACAAAAGACAAAACCCAACCACGGAGGGAATATCATATCACATAGCCGAAAATGGCAAGAGTTGGAGATACAAAGATGGAAAGTTACATCCGGGGTGTTACAACACTCCACCACTACAAGAGGATCTCGTCCCGAGATCTATGACTGAAAGAACTCCGGATATTCGGAACGGAGGTGATCCTCGCGCTCCCAGGTGGCTTCTCGGTCGGAATGGTGTGACCACTTCACTTTCAGGAATTTGATTGACTTGTTGCGAGTCTTGCACTCGGTTTCTTCGAGAATAGCAACGGGGTGCTCATGATAAGAGAGATCTTCTTGGAGGTCGATCTCTTCGAAGTTGATAGTGTGCTCAGGAGTCTTGAAGCACTTGCGAAGCTGTGACACGTGAAACACATCGTGCATGTTTGCAAAGTTGGATGGAAGCTCAAGTTGATAGGGAAGGTCGCCTCTTTTGCCAATGATCTTGAAAGGACCCACGTATCTAGGGGCAAGCTTCCCTTTGATACCGAAGCGACGAGTGCCTTTCATTGGAGAGACGCGGAGGTAGACATGGTCTCCGATTTCAAAAGCCAAGTCACGGTGCTTGCTATAATAGTAACTCTTCTGTCGCGATTGCGCGGCTTTGAGATTCTCACGAATGACTTTGCACATTTCTTCGGCTTTTGTGATCAAGTCGTTGCCAAGAAGTTGGCGTTCACCTGTCTCAGACCAATTGAGAGGACTACGACACTTTCTGCCATAGAGAATTTCGAATGCGGCCTTGCCCGAACTCGCTTGGAAGCTATTGTTATAGGAGAACTCGGCAGATGGAAGACAATCTTCCCACTTCATACCGAAAGAGATAACACAAGCCCTGAGCATATCTTCAAGAATTTGATTGACTCGCTTGACTTGGCCACTTGTTTGAGGATGGAAAGCTGTGCTGAAACGAATGTTGGTGCCCATGGCCGTCTGAAAGGAGTCCCAGAACTTAGAAGTGAAGATGCTTCCACGATCTGAAGATATCAATTGTGGAATACCGTGCAAGGAGACAATTCTGGAGGTGTATAGCTCTGCCAGCTGAGCTGCTGTGATAGATTCTTTGATAGGAAGAAAATGAGCCACTTTGGTAAGCTTATAAATGACAACGAAGATAGCATCATTTCCACGCTTGGACTTAGGAAAACCAGTCATGAAGTCCATCTCGATATGGTCAAACTTCCATTCTGGAATAGCAAGAGGTTGGAGGAGACCACCTGGTCTTTGGTGTTCTTCTTTCACTCTTCTGCAGACATCACATTCATTCACGAATTGAGCAATCTCTCGCTTCATTCGATTCCACCAATATGACTGCTTGAGGTCATGGTACATCTTTGTACTTCCAGGATGAATGGATAGGAGGGAATTGTGTGCCTCGTTCATGATGACTTTTCTCAGATCGCCTTTTGGAACCACAATTCGATCCTCGAAGAAAAGAGTATCTTTGTCATCCAAGCGATAGCACTTGTATTTGGGAATGCCCTTGGAAATACCACGTTTCACCTTCTTCACCACGGTATCCAGGAGTTGTGCCTCACGAATTTGATCTTCCAAAGTAGGAGAGACTATGAGGTTGGCAAGAAAGCCTTGAGGAACAACTTGAAGATTCATCTTGCGGAAAGCCTCACAAAGATCCGGTTGAAACGGCTTGAGAATTAGACTGTTGCAATAAGCCTTTCTGCTCAGAGCATCTGCAATCACATTCGCCTTGCCAGGAGTATATTCGATACTTAGATTGTACTCTTGAATCATTTCGACCCATCGAGTTTGCCTGAGGTTAAGGTTGGGTTGAGTGAAGATATACTTGAGGCTCTTGTGATCAGTGAAAATGTCCACTTGCCTTCCCAATAAGAGATGTCTCCATGTTATCAATGCATGGACAACTGCCGCCAGCTCAAGATCATGAGTGGGGTAGTTCTTTTCGTTGGGCTTCAACTGACGAGAGGTATAGGCCACAACTTTTTTCTCTTGCATCAACACAACACCGACACCTTGAAGGGAAGCATCACAGAATACTTCGAATGGCTTGGATTCATCAGGAGGAGTCAAGACAGGAGCTGTGACTAGCTTCTCTTTGAGGGTGTTGAGAGCGACGTCACACTCAGGCGTCGAGACATACTTGACATGCTTCTGGAGGAGGTTGGAAAGAGGCTTTGCAATCTTAGAGAAGTTCTCAACGAATCTTCGGCAATAGCTTGCAAGACCAAGAAAACTGCGGAGCTGTTTGACATTCTGAGGAGGTTCCCAATTCAGAACTGCAGAAACCTTCTCCGGATTAACAGCAATTCCCTTGGCAGAGATGATATGGCCAAGGTAAAGAACTTCATCAAGCCAGAACTCACATTTGGAAAACTTCGCATAGAATTGATGCTCTCTGAGCTTGTCGAGCACCAATCGCAAATGTTTGGCATGATCCTGCTTATTCTTGGAGAAGACCAAAATATCATCGAGATACACCAGAACGAATTCATTGGTGTAGGGGTTGAAGATAAAGTTCATCATGTGAGAGAACATTGGAGGAGCATTGACAAGGCCGAAAGACATGACAATATATTCATAAGAACCATAACTTGTTTTGAATGCTGTCTTGGGAATATCTTGTTCACGAATGCTAATCTGATGATAACCCATACGGAGGTCAAGCTTGGAGAAGACTTTAGCACCTTTGAGTTGCTTGAAAAGCTCATTGATGTTGGGAAGTGGATACTTGTTCTTGATTGTCTTCTTGTTTAATGGACGGTAATCGACGCAAAGTCGGTCCGTGCCATCCTTCTTCTGGACAAAAAGAACTCCACAACCCCATGGGGATGAACTCGGTCTGATCAAACCCAGACGCTCTTGTTCATCGAGCTGCTTCTTCAATTCCTTCAGCTCCTTGTGTCCAAGCTTGTATGGACGCTTGCAAACGGGTTCTTTTCCAGGCTCAAGATCAATAACGAATTCGACTGGCCGATGAGGAGGCATACCCGGAAGCTCTTCTGGAAAGACATCTTGGTACTCACAAACGACTGGAATTTGAGAAATAGCATCCAATTCGGCCTTCTCATTGAGAGAAAACAACTGAATGGTTTCATCGCGAGCGGCATAGATGATAACATCCTCAGAAGGGTGTGTCAATTGAATCTGCCTGGCAGCACAATCAAGATGAGCCTTGTGCTTAGAAAGCCAGTCCATCCCAAGAATTAGATCAATATCAGAGTCGCCACGAACCATTGGAGAAGATAGAAATGTATAGTCGCCCATCTTGATAGAAACATCTGGAGCCATCATTTTGGTGTTCATGAATAAACCCGGAGAGGAAACCGCTATCGGCTTAGGTAGATCAACAGTATGCAAATCGTGCATGGATGCAAAAGGCTTTGATATGAATGAAATATAAGCACCTGTATCAAATAAAACTTTTGCAGGAATATCATTAACTGGAAGATTACCCATGATCACATCTGAAGAATCCTCTGCCTGAGCTGCATTCAACATGTTCACCTTTGCAGACTTTGGATTATGCTTGACCATAGCATTGCTTGAAGATCTCACAGGAGGAGGAGGAGGAAGGCGCCTTTGATTGAAGCATTTGTTCGCATAGTGACCTTTCTGCTGGCACTTGTTGCAATTCACTTCTGAGAGCGGACGATGATAAGGAGCATTCGACTTTGAAGCTTGAGGGTGAGACTTGTTCTGATAGCTTGGGTTGGGTGGGTGGGAAGATCCACAACCACCTAAGTTCTTCTGCTGGTGAAGCTGACGAAATAGAGGAGGAGGAAGATAGAACTTCTGCTGCTTAGCTGCCACTTGTGATGAAGAAGAAGATTGCACTGCATCCCTGATTCTCTTCTTAGAAGCCTCACACTTGAGCTGAGCACCTTCTTGCTTGAGTGCCATATTGTAGAATTGATCAAACTGAGTAGGCTCAACAAGAACGAGAGCTAACTGCAGATCCTCTCTAAGGCCACCTCTGCACTGATAGATCATACTTTTCTCATCAAGAACATCTTGCTTAGCAAAGCGAGCAAGTTTCTGAAACTGCATGTTGTATTTGTACACTGACATGTTGCCTTGCTTAAGATTGCGGAACTCCTCACGCTTGCTCTCAACAACACTGGTAGGAATGTGGTGAGCTTTAAAGTCCCGACAGAAATCAGTCCAAGTAATCACTCGACCACCTCTAGAATCCTTGTATTGCTGGAACCAATCAGCTGCCTGATCCCTGAGCTGAAAAGAAGCGAACTTGACATAGTCCTCAGGCCTGACATTGCTGCATTCAAAATGCTTGATGATATCCACGAGCCAATCATCGGCGTCTGTGGCCTCGAGACAGTAGCTGAAAGACTTCGGCTGATTTGCCAGGAACTGGTTGAGGGTAGGAAATAGAGGCTGATGATTGAACTGCCCTTGACCTTGATTCCCTTGGTTGCCTTGGCCTTGGTTGCGCTCTTGCATGAGCTGGATCATCATATGGGCATGGGCGTTTGAGGCTGCCATCAAAGCTTGCCATGCCTCCGGAGGCGGAGGTGGAGGTGGAGGGTTCGCCTGACTCCCATCATTGCGTTCCGGATACTGACGCGTTGGCGGAGCCATCCTGAAGAGGGTGACATTGGTTAGCATCTTGTTAAACAGATAGGCAAGTTGAATCAATGGATAGAAATTGCAACATATAGTCTTCACAATAAACATTTGAACAAGGATGAACGAATGAATTCCAAAGTAAACATCACACGTCCAAAAGGTGAGAAGCCACTTGAATAGAGATTGATGAATGAAATAAATAAGGTACAACTGCAACAAATAAGTGGTAAGGATTACCCAATCACAAACCGAATATCTGCGGGAAGAAATGCTAGAGCTACTTGAATCCCACCTATAAACTCCCGAAACTTTCTGGTTATGCAATCTGGTGTCGAGGATACAGGGGAAGCAATATATCTCACCCAAACTAACAATCCCTACATCCAGCTGTATCCATCCGTCAACACATAACCAAGAAACCTTCGGAAATCGTGTACCTCAACCTTCGAAAAGCATCTGCTATACGAGTTATGGCAATACTCCCGAGCTTGCGCCAGTACTGGGTTATCGGGGTTATCTCACCAACAACTGCATAAAAGAGATTTTCGATGTCGGCAAAGCTCAGGTATTCCAGAACTGCAACGATAAAATTGTGACGACAACACCTCAGAGCTCGACTCCCTGGGTCAAAGCCACAAAAATAGACATGAGGCACCAAGAACAATGTTCTCGTCACAAAACCATCAAAACGATTCCAAGATACCCGCGTGATCCTAAAAAAAATTAGTGAAATTTGAGAAGAGGATAGTCAAAACATCTACGTCAGGAGACCTTACTAGAGCGACGAAGGGACTGAGGAGTAAAAAGAATCCTACTCTCCGATATATATAATCCTAAGACTCAAAACATTTTTGTTCTAAACTCAACATCGCCAGCAAACAATCAAGCAGGGGTTCCTAAGTCGGGGCTGGCTCTGATTACCAACTTGTAACACCCACGATGCGGCTATATCTCCCACGTGTCGAAGCACGACTTAGAGGCATAGCCGCATAGTGGTTTTGTCGCAAGAAGGGTCATCTTCACACAATCCCATGTAATGAACAAGAATGGGATAAAGAGAGTTGGCTTACAATCGCCACTTCACACAATACATAACTTAAGATCATACATCATTCAAATACACTCATAGACTGACTACGGTCAAATGAAAAGAAGACAACCCCAAATGCTAGATCCCCGATCGCCCCGACTGGGCTCCACTACTGATCATCTGGAAACGATACATAGTAACGACCAAGGGCCTCATCAAACTCCCACTTCAGCTCAGTTGCGCCATCTGCGGCAGTATCCTCGGCACCTGCATCTGTTTTGGTAGAATCTGTGAGCCACGGGGACTCAGCAATCTCACACCCGCGAGATCAAGACTATTTAAGCTCATAGGTAGGTAAGGGGTAATATGGTGGAGCTGCAGCGAGCACTAAGCATATATGGTGGCTAACATACGCAAGTGAGAGCGAGAAGAGAAGCAACGCGTCGGTCGAGAAGATAGAAGCGATCAAGAAGTGATCCTGAAACTACTTACATCAAGCATAACACAAATCGTGTTCACTTCCCGGACTCCGCCGAGAAGAGACCATCACGGCTACACACGCGGTTGATGCATTTTAATGAAGTCAAGTGTCAAGTTATCTACAACCGGACATTAACAAATTCCCATCTGCTCATAACCGCGGGCACGACTTTCGGAAGATTATATACCCTGCAGGGGTGTCCCAACTCAGCCCATCACAAGCTCTCACGGTCAATGAAGGAATATACCTTCTCCCGGGAAGACCCGATCAGTCTCGGAATCGCGGTTCGCAAAACATTTCGACAATGGTAAAACAAGACCAGCAAAGCCACCCGATGCACCGACAAATCCCGATAGGAGCTGCGCATATCTCATTCTCAGGGCACAACGGATGAGAAAGACGTCGGGTTGGTTTAGACCCTGGTTGCCCCAGGGGACGCCGGACATCGCTCAGGTTGGACCAACACTTGAAGGAGCACTGGCCCGGGGGGTGGGGGGGGGGGTAAATAAAGATGACCCTTGGGCTCGCGAAAACCCAAGGGAAAAGGGCTTAGGTGGCAAATGGTAAAACCAAGTTTGGGCCTTGCTGGAGGAGTTTTATTCAAAGCGAACTGTTAAGGGGGTCCCATAAATCACGCAACCATGTAAGGAACGCAAAAATCAAGGAACATAACACCGGTATGATGGAAACTAGGGCGGCAAGAGTGGAACAAGTCACCAGGCATAAGGCCGAGCCTTCCACCCTTTACCAAGTATATAAGGTGCATTAATTTAAACAGGAGATATTGTAATATCCCAAAATACCCATGTTCCGACCAGGAACAAACTTCAGCTTCACCTGCAACTAACAATGCTATAAGAGGGGCTGAGCAAAAGCGGTGACATAGCCAATCAACGGTTGCCAGGACAGGTTGGTTAGAGGTTTGACATGGAAATAGGTAGGCATGGTAAACAAAGGCAGGTAGAACTAACATAGTGATAGAGCGAGTACTAGCAAGCAAAGATAGAAGTGATATCAAAGGTATGGTCATCTTGCCTGCAAGGTTCTCAGAGTTGTCGAAGGCTTGATCCTCGTTAGCGTACTCAATAGGTTCCTCGTGCACGTACTCGTCTCCCGGCTCTACCCAAATCAAGAACACAAGCAAGGGAACCACAATAAATCACGGTGCAATGCACAAGCAACATGATGCAATACATGTCATGAGATGCGAGATGTGATATGCAATGCATATGCATGCTTCAGGAGCAAAAGGGATGAACAAGGCATCAACTTGGCAAACCAAGTATGCCGCTGGAAAGATGAGATGATTTCGGTTGAAATTGATATAAAGATCACCGGATTCGGATGCACGGTTTGCAAATGGCAAGCAAGACAAGAATGACACAAATCTGCGATTAACAGCACGATGCTACTTAGCATGCAATAAGAAACTATGCTACAGCACCCCAACGTAAAAAAAACATATGGCAATGATCTACAGGATATGCTTTACAAAAGAGGAACACTGAGCTACGGCTAAATCACATCATAACAGGCTCAAACAAGCATGGAGAAAGTGAAAAAATTTATCAGGCTGGACATGGCATAAACAGCATCACGAAGCAATGTTTAGAGCAGGTTATCAACATGCTACAGGAAACTATAATAGCCAAACAAGACATGGCATGAATCTACTCAAAGCATAGATCAAAAGTCCCTTACTGACCATAAGCCAAAAAGAATCAGAAAGTATGATGGCACCCACGTAAACATAGCAAGTTTCGTTAACAGATTCAGCAAACAAAGCATGGCATTGACATAATTACGAAGGCACCTTCGCGAGCTCGATGCACTCACTACAGAGCATCCCATGATAAACTAAGCATACATCCATCAAGAAGACATGGCATAGAAGCTATACATGCCAAGAACAACATCTTAGCATACCTGGATCAACTACAACAACCTTGGTCAAATTGAATAACATGTAAACAATCTGCCAAGAAACATTTTGAAGCAAAAGTAGAGCATGAAAATGACATGCTAGACTACTCCATAATTGCAACCAGGACCATGGATGGATAGAGCATAACCATGTTTTCACAACACCCTTACTTAAGTATCTCAAATTATGCATGGATCTCTCTATAGCAACATGTTTACATGGCATGAAAATTACAGCTGAACAGGGACTAAAATCAGCATTATCACGAAGCCTAGTTTGCATGCTTGTGCTAGTCACCACATTGATCACAAAAATACATGGTAAGCACCTCTGTAAAGAAGACATAGCCTAGTTCAAAACACATTTAGGGACCAAGTCCATAGGATGCACACATCAAACATGGCAAAAATGACAAAAGAGCTCGTGCTGATAAGAATCTGAAACTAACAATATGAGGCCCTCTTCCAACAGCATTTCGGGCATCAAGATGAGCTCAAATGTAAATGATTCAATGAGATGAAATGATGTACTCTTCGAGGCGAACAATTCGGTATGCTACACGTCCAAAACGGAGCCACGTATGCGAAGTTGTGATGCGATGAAGATGCAACAAAATTAATGCAGTTTAGGACTTGGACGAAAAACGGGGGGGAGAAGTCAACCGTTGTGGAGATCTGATCCGGGGCAGCTCGGACTTCGAGGTCGCCGGCCGGAGTTGGAGCCGGAGGGGGGGGAGGACGCCGACGGCAGCCGGAGATGGCGCCAACCGGAGGCGGCAGACGGGCGGTCGGCTGCGGAGGGACGACGGAGATCCGCGGCGGCGGAGTGCCGAGGCGGCGGCGACGGAGGGCCGA
>NC_041389.1:372761799-372767855 GCF_002162155.2 Triticum dicoccoides | reverse complement strand
GGCGGCGGCGAAGCGCCGAGGCGGCGGCGGCGGAGATCCGTGGCTGCAGGCCGAGCGCGGGGGCGGCGCGGGCTGCGGGGGCCGGGGACGGGCCCGGCGGGCCTGGCGCGGCCTGCGGTGATGGCGGCGGCCGAAGCGCCACGTGTCGAGCCCGAATTGGACGCGGGCGATGGCGCGGACATGTCCGGCTCGCCCGGACGTGTCCGGCGGCGGCGGAGGAGCGGGCTAGGGTTTGGGGATTCGGAAATTCGGGGGAGTGCACATATTTATAGGTAGAAGGAGCTAGGAGTGTCCAAATGAGGTGCAGTTTTCGCCCACACGATTCTGATCCGACGACAGAGAGCATGGAAGTGACTTAGATGGGTTATTGGGCTGTTTTGGAGGGGTGTTGTGCTGCAACTTAAAAGAGGCCTTTGCTGATATGCGGATAACCGTTGGAGTACCAAACGAGCTCCAAATGACCCGAAACTTGACAGGTGGTCTACCGGTGCTATACCAGAGCCACTTGGCAAGGCTCGGTCCATTACGAGAATGTTCAATACCCGCACACGAAAAGAGACAAGACGGGTGCGCCGGTGCATGTGGGAGTGTCGGATTGCAAAACGGACAACGGGGAAAAAGCTCGGATGCATGAGACGAACACGTATGCAAAATGAAATGCGCATGATGACATGATATGATATGCATGACATGAATAAAATGCAAAACAAAATACAAATCCCAACCACGGAGGGAATATCATATCACATAGCCGAAAATGGAAAGAGTTGGAGATACAAAGATGGAAAGTTACATCCGGGGTGTTACAAAATAAAGCTAAGTCTAGGTCTTTATGCATTTGTTAAGCAAAAAACTAGAGAAACTTACCTTGATCATGGAGGTGTAGGAGCGGGCTGGCTCGTGCCAGTAGCTGGAGAAGGATCATGTGATGCTTGTGTGGAGTTACGCTGCACCAAAGATCATTTGCAATGTTTCGTTAGCATGATGGCACTCGAATGTTAAGACTAGCAAGTAACGTCCATTCAAATTGAACTCACCGTGGTCTCAGGAGCAATCTCTGGATCAATGGATATGGAGCCACGGGACCTCCCGCCACTAGATATCATCACCTTCTCTGGATTGTAGGGAATCTGGCTCGGGTTAAACTCCTCCCCTTTCCTCGCCTTCCCCTTGACTTGCTTGTAAGAGGCAGTGTGGGTCATGGCATACAGGTCGTACCCCTCTGGCACCTTATCCGTCTTATTGTAGCATGCCTGAAAGAGAGAAACAAAGTAAATTAGTAATTAAAGGGCTCAAGCTAGCATGATGAATGAATTGCATTAATCATGAAGCAAACCACACACCCAATTCCGCCTGAACTGATATAAGCTGGAGCTACCTTGATGGTGTGGCACACCTTCAATTTGGGCACATTTGTCCTTGGCCTCAGTCGGCTCCCCTTCCATGATTCAACACCTGCCATGACAAAGAGTAAACGAAATTAGTACAACATAAAAAAATACCGACATGAATAATAATATGTATATCACTTAAGTGTATCATCATCAAGTACAACATAAAAAAATTGAATACCTGACACTACTAATAATCTTGATCAGTATCATCAATAAATGCATAATCATCATCATCACTATAATCAATGACGGGCTCATAGGGTTCAGTGGCATCAACATGTGGAAGGCCACCTTTACGTAATCAGTCAAGCATTGAGAGGTCATCCGCAGTAGTAACCTCTTCTTGTTCCGGCTCTTCTTGTTCCTCCTCTGGGGTGATGTGGGATTCACTGTCGCTGTCTACTTCAATGTTTTGGGGTGAAGTATACCGGTTCTTGAAACACTTTTTGGAAAGACGTGTCTCTTGGAAGAATTCTCCTTCATATGTGTCTGGGTTAATGTGAGGTTCATAATCCTCTTCCTTTGGGGGAGATAGTCTAGCACGTGGCGGCACTTCATAAACAACATCCCAACCTTTCAGATTTGGATTAGTTTGGTAGGCCGACGGTAGATAGAATACTTGGGTCGCCTGTTGAGCCGTAATATAGACATCAGGAACATCTAAATGGGTGCTTTGGTTGATTTCAACTAGCCCTATATGTTCATGAGTCCTTCTAGTCTCCTTCGGCTGAAACCAATAACATTTGAAGACTACGACATTCGGTGGGTTTTCACCATAGAATAGAAGTTCATAAATTGCTTCAACTCTCCCATAATACTCGGTACCTCCTTCGCCGATAGCAGATACACAACAATTTGTATACTTTCGGTCGGCCATAGATAGCTCTTTGCCATAGGTACGAAAGCGATACCCGTTGATGTCGTATTTGTCAAATGAATGGACCTTATAGTCAAAACCATTAGCGACTTGTCTCAATTCGGCGTCCATAGACTTTGAATTAGCCTACAAGTTTAATATGAAAGGATTGTTGCATTACGCACAAATTAGCGAATGAAATGAAATTGTCTAATAGAATTTACCGTTTGTTTGAACCAAGAGATGAAACCGGGATAGACGCCTCCTTGCTTTGCGAGAAGCTCATACTCTTTGATGGAATCCTTTTGGATCACTGCTCCATACGAGAATAGGACGACGTATCGACTGTATGAAATATCCAGGAATAAGAGCAGTTCAAAGGAAATAGAAGTTGCGAAACAATGTACCGAGAACTTACTCGATGTACGGCCGCACTTATATCAGGTTGTTGAAGATATACAACGAAATGGTCCGCCATTCTTCATTATCCAAAGATACTGGATTTAAAACACTAGCTAGTGCGAGATTCCCTTTGAATAGGCTGAGGTTGGATCCACCCATTTTAGGCTCGTCAGCATTGTACCGAGGCTTCGGATTATGCAAATGACGATTTGTGGTTTCGTAGTGTGCTATCACGAAGTTTTCCGCCTCCTCAGTGATGAGTGCCTCAGCCATCGACGCTTCAATTCTACGTTTATTTTTACATTTTTCTCGAAGCGTCTTCTGCGTCCTCTCAGTTGGGTAGCACCAACGATTTTGCACGGGCCCCCCCAATCTTGCCTCGGTTGGGAGATGCAAAATCAAATGCTGCATTGGATTAAAGAAGCCCGGTGGAAAGATCTTCTCTAGCTTGCAGATCAACTCCGGCGCCAACTCTTCCATTTCTTCTAGCATGCCAGGCGATAGTTCTTTCGCACAAAGAACACAAAAGAAATAGCTGAGTTCTGCCAGTACTAGCCATTCATCCTCAAGGATGAAGCCACGCAACATCACCGGCATTACCCGCTCAATCCATATGTGCCAATCATGACTCTTGAGACCAAATATCTTCAATTTATCAAGACTCGCTCCCCTCTTTAGATTCGCTGCATACCCATCGGGGAACATCAACTGCATTTTCACCCACAAGATAATTTCCCTCAGAGCTGGCCTTCCAAGATTGAACCATGCCATTGGCTTCATCTAGTTCTGCTTTCCTTTCGGTTCTTTCATGTTTTGTAACGACCTATCACATAGAGCCTCCATATCGACTCTAGCCTTAGTATTATCCTTTGACTTCTGATCTATGCCGAACAATGTACCAAAAAGTGCCTCAGCAATATTCTTCTCACTGTGCATCACGTCGATGTTGTGTGGGCAAAGGAGGTCTTTGAAGTAAGGCAGATCCCATAAGCATGTTTTGTGAGTCCAGGCGTGCTCAGAATTATACCCCTTGAAGTACCCTGGACGCTCTGGATCTAGCTCGAGAGCGTTTAACTGATCCAGGGTCTGTTGGCCTGTCAACGCAGGTGGTGCAGAGTTTTTTACAACTCTACCTCTGATGAACTTCTTCTTGTCTTTCCTGAACTTATGGCGAGGATCCAGGAACTGTCTATGCATGTCGAAGCAAGAAAACTTGCGACCGGCCTGAAGCCAGCGAAACTCAAGAGCTCCCTTGCATGTGGGGCACGGAAACCTTCCATGCACACACCAGCCAACGAATAGCGCATACGCCAGCACGTCATGCGTCGAGTACATGTACCAGACTCGCATTATGAAGTTTCGTTTGCTATAGGCGTCGTATGTCTTGAACCCATTATCCCAGGCTTCTTGCAATTCGTCCTTAAGCGGCTGCATGTACACATTCATATTTTTCCCTGGATAGTTGGGCCCTGGAATTATCAACATCAGGAAAATGTTCTTTCTTTGCATAATCGGTCCAGGGGGGAGATTGGGTGGAAAGAAAAATATGGGCCAACAACTGTATTGGGCTGCCGTCATACCAAACACACTGAACCCATCGGTGCTGATGCCGACTCGAGGATGCCTCGAATCTGCCGCCTTGTCAGCATGTAATTCATCAAACTTTTTCCACGCAACACCATCTGATGTGTGTACCATCATCAGATTCCCATCTACATCTAGTTCGGTTCTATGCCTGTTTTGTGCCATGCCATCTGTCTGGCCGTCTCTTCGACCATGAAAAGACGTTGAAGTCTTGGTACGATTGGCATATACCAAAGAACACTAACGAGATTTTTGTCTGTGTCTTCTCACCCATACCGTTGTCTACCACAATATACCTGGAAGACTTGCAAATGGGACAATAGTTCAAATCCGCATACTCAAGCGTAAATAAGGCACATCATTTCTCACAGGCATGTATCTTCTCATAGGGCATCTTTAGTGCACGGAGGATTTTGTCCGACTGGTACAGGTTTGCAGGCATTACATGGCCTTTGGGTAGAAAGCATCCAAACACTCTCATAATTGCGTCATAGCATTCTCTGCCCAAGTTGAACTGAGCCTTCAGAGCCATTACTTGTGAGATGGCATCCAATTGACAAAGCTCAGTGTGCTCGTGCAGCGGATGTTTTGAAGACTCCAACATTTCATTGAAGGCCTTTGCAGATTCCTCCATCTCCTTGTCCGAATCCCGAGCATCATCATAGTCTTGCACCATGTTTTGCATCCCGGTACCATGCTTTTCGGTGCGAGGACGATCCACCTCAGCTCGGTCACCTTGGGCAGACTCACCATGAAATGTCTACATCGTATAATCGGGCGTAAAACCATTCTTCTGCAGGTGTTTGCCCATTTCAGCCCCTGTCCTCTTTTCCCAATTGCCGCACGGAAACAGGGGCACCAGTTTTTCCTCTGGCCATTGGCAAATGCGTCTTGCACAAACCCCTTGGTTTTTGTGAACCATTCAGTGCTCCATTTGTTCTGACCAGCGTGACCGGTATACATCCACGTACGATCACTCATCTTGACTTTCAAAGCTACTAGACACACAACAATTATATATATAATTCACCATGTATATATTCATCAGTTGATCTACTTTGTCAATTTTATTACGTCCATGCAACCTACACTCTAATAGGTAATGATAGGTCCTAACCCCACCCGAGTATTTGTAGATTGGGTTCATTTTCCCATGCTATGCTCCGGATCCGACGCAAAATTTCGGCAGCACCTCCCTGCTGTTCTCCTGATACACGTCTCTGCAATAAACAGAGAGGATGTGTACCCGGAGAACAACAAGGGAGGCACTGATGAAATTTATGCATCGGATCCGGAGCAAAGCATATGGGAATATGAACCCAATCTACACATACTCGAGCTGTCCATGGATAGCGTTGGACAATTCGGAAGAATCAAGGTTATAAATATGCAAATGCATGCATATTTATAAGTATGATGCTTTCGAATGGGAGACACATATTGGTTACGCATACTGATGATTCAAGACACATATATAGCTAGCTATCAAATTTCATCGGCACGAACACCGGAACAGAGCAAATAATTAATGGGGGAGGAGGACATGTCATTTGTGCTCACCCATGAACGAAGGGGCAGAGCTCGTCAAACGCACGGTGAGATCGTCGAACACCAAACGTCGCAGCGGTGAAACAACTGCACATTTAAATCAACCCGATCAACACAATTATATATGATGTTTTTCATAACAAAATCGAAAAATATATGACCTAACTAATAATTCACAAATATAAGAACCCTCGGCCTCGGGGGGTCGGGTGTCGGGGTGTCTGGGTGTCGTGTCGGGGTCGGGGTGTGGTGTCGGGGTCTGGGTGTCGGGG
>NC_041389.1:372729264-372760861 GCF_002162155.2 Triticum dicoccoides | reverse complement strand
GGGAGGCGGAGGGATGGTGGGGCGACGAGGCGTCGGCGGGTGTGGTGGGGGAGGAGGGGTGTTGGGGCGACGGGCCAAGGGTGCGGGGGCGGGGGCAGCGCCGGGCGGCAGGGGCGGCGGTGGATCTAGCTAGGGCGGGGCGTCGGGGAGGAGAGAGGAAGAGAGGAAGAGAAGAGAGATAACGGGCGGGGGGGGGAGGGTGGCGTCTGTTAGTTACTCGGCTCTTTGCCGTCCGCCGCTCTTTGTCGTCCGCCATTTTCTCTCTTCGTCGTCCGCTAGCGGAGGGCAAAGAGGTGGGGCGTTATGTTTTTTTTAAACGGGCAGGTGGGTGAGGGCCACCTCCCTCTTTGCCGTCAGCTGGCGGACGGCAAATATTCTTTGTCGTCAACTGGCGGACAGCAAAGAAATGGCGCATGGAAAAGAGCTTCTTTGCCGTCTGCCGTTTCTTTGCCGTCGGCTTTTCGGTGGCTGATGGCAAAGAGGCTCGGTGCTCGAAGAGTACCATGTTCGAGTGACATGTATCTGAATTGTAAAAACAATGCTATTTTTATTATAAAGGTTGTGTTATACTTTTGCCCGAAAGTATTATAGTGCCTCCTGTGCGGCCGTTTATGTATATATATATATATATATATATATATATATATATATATATATATATATATATATATATATATATATATAACCTGAAAGTTTGCAGTCGTCGGCTTCAGCCCCCATGCATGTAATGCGGGGGTGTTTGGAAAAGCGTGTACTCACACTTGATCCAACGTCTTGGTCCATTAAGGAGGTGATAGCGCAGCGAACAATGCAATCGGACTATATAGCTTTAACACTTTCACTTAGCCATAGGAGTTTGACAGTGGGGCTACTATATAGCCCCTGGTACTTCCGTGTTCATCCGAATACGGTGCACGTACATACATGACCGGGAAACCGGTCATTCGTTAATGCGGAGGAATCACGAAGATTCTGCTGAGTCATTGAGTGGCTGACCAGTGTTGCACTATATCATGACAGTTAGTTTTTGGCTTTCTCTATTAAGGTGCTCATCCAGATGAACCATGGCACAATCGCAGTAGTTCTCCCGGTGCCACCTTAGGCCATAGAGTGGAACGTAAGGTAGCAAAACACGGGAGCCGGGGAAAACAAACTATTGACCAAAGACATGATTTGGAGCTGATGCATATAAGGCCAAACTTGCGACACCGAACACTCCCTAAGGTATTCGGACTTTACAACATATACTGGGCTGAGTAACGCCCTCGATAATGGGCCCTGAGTTTCCAGGTACATGCATTAGTCTGGCGTGACGAAATGCCAATAATGCCAGTATCCCTCCCGGTTGTGTTAAGTGTCCGAAGGGTATGAAGCAACAAGAGACACTAAAAAAAGGTTTACATAGGGTCTTAATCTAAAAAGAAACCTTTGAGCGGAGCCCTGCTGCATGTCTGCGCCTTTATCTCCGTTGTGCCGTATCCTGGAAGGGTGTAGCACGATGATCATCTGTAAAAAGGAAAAACCCAGGTGAAAGACTTCCTTCGAAAAGTTGGTTATTCTGAACGAACCTTGAAAATGCAATCTGTTATTGTATTAATAGGCTCAAGCCGAACTACGGGCTTTTATACATGCGGGCAGCCCCTAGCACCACCTATGGGGGTATATCCATCGACCCAAGCTTAGGTTTATATGGGCTGTTACAACTGGTGGTGCGCCGGAGTCGTCTAACCGTGTCTGTGGTCTTGACGACCCATCATTTATTCTGGTTGGAGATGCCGTTCAGTGCTGCTAGAGCCGCCACATATTCTTCCGCACGTAAGGATCACTCTGTATTTCCGCTAACTGTGATAGTGCTAGGTGGACCGTGCATCTTAAGTTTAAGATAAGCGTAGTGTGGTACTACATTAAAACAAGCGAAGGCCATTTTTCCGAGTAGTGCGTGATAGCCGCTTCGGAATGGAGCGATATCGAAGATTAATTTTTCACTTCTGAAGTTGTCGGGAGAACCAAATACAACATCTAGTACTAGAGAACGCGCGCAGCGGGCCTCGACGCCTGGTATTACTCCTTTGAAGGTAGTATTGCTTTGGCTGATTCTTGACGGGTCTATCCCCATTTTGTAGATAGTGTCCTAATTTATCAGATTAAGACTACTGCCGCCGTCCATAAGGAATCGGGTGAGATGGTATCCGTCAATTATTGGGTCGAGCACCAAGGTAGCCGATCCTCCGTGCCGGATACTAGTCGGATGATCCCTGCGATCAAAAGTGATCGGGCAGGCCGACCAAGGATTGAACTTGGGGGCGACGGGCTCTACAGCGTATACGTCTCGGAGTGTGCATTTGCGCCTTCTCTTTGGTATGTGAGTTGCATAAATCATATTCACTATTTTGACTCCTGGTGGGAATTTTTTCTGTCCCCCAGTGTTTGGCTGGCGAGGCTCATCCTCGTCTTCACTTGGCGTCTCCCTCCCTTTGTGTCCGGCGTTTAGCTTGCCAGCCTACTTGAAAACCCAGTATTCTCTGTTGGTGTGATTTCCAGGTTTCTCGGGGGTGCCATGAATCTGACATAATCTGTCTAGAATCTTGTTTAGGCTGGACGGTCCATCTCTGCTGCCTTTGAATGGATTTTTCCGTTGATCGGGTCGAGAGCCCCTGAATCCGGCGTTGACCGCCGTGTTATCTGGGTTGTCTTCATTGTTTTGACGCTTATTTTTATTGCGTCGCAGTTTCCCGTTGCCATCCCTGACTTCGGATGTGCCTGGGTCGCTGGTGTCGCTACGGGCCAGCCAACTGTCCTCGCCCGCGCAAAAGCGGGTCATAAGGCTTGTTAGGGCTGCCATTGTCCTTGGCTTTTCCTGGCCGAGGTATCTGGCAAGCCATTTGTTCGGGACACTGTGCTTGAAAGCCGCTAAGGCTTCGGCATCCGGGCAGTCGACGATTTGATTTTTCTTGGTGAGAAATCTATTCCAAAGCTTTCGGGCTGACTCTCCGGGCTGTTGAATTATGTGACTTAAATCGTCTGCATCCGGAGGTCGGATATAGGTCCCTTGAAAATTGGCCCTAAAAGCATCCTCAAGTTCTTCCCAACTACTAATTGAGTTTGCGGGGAGGATTTTCAACCAGTGTCGAGCTGGTCCTTTTAACTTGAGGGGTAGGTATTTGATGGCATGGAGATCATCTCCGCCTGCCATGTGGATGTGAAGGATAAAGTCCTCAATCCAGACCCCAGGGTCTGTCGTTCCGTGGTATGCCTCTATGTTCACGGGTTTGAATCCCTCTTGAAATTCATGATCCAGCACCTCATCCGTGAAGCATAGGTGGTATGCGGCACCCCTATATTTGGATGTGTCATGGCATTCTTCTGACGGTTGTAGTGTTCAGTTTTGATTCCGAGCTGTTATTCGGTCGGTATAGTCGTGTTGGCGGCCATGATCATGTGCCGGAGCATGCTTCCTAGATCCATAAATGGACATGGCCATACCAGCTTTTTTATCCAGGTGCTCACGTAAATCGTGTGCTGATTTATGTGCGGTGTCATTAGCCGCTCTACCGCGGCCACGGGGTGGTCGGTCCGGTTGATCGGCCATTTTATTTTTCGGCTGAATGGGCTCTATGGCCTCGTCGTCGAATTCGGGCAGCAGCTTGCGCTTTGGGTAGCTCTTTGTGTGGCGATCGCCACCGTATTTTTCTTTAGTGTTGAGCACTTTGGTCCATCTGTAGTTGACTGTATCTTGCGCAGCCTTAAGCCTTTGCTTCTGCTTCTTCAAGCTTCTCGCGGTGGCAATAAGCCTTCTATGGAGGTTCTCTTGCTCCAAGTGTTTTTTCTGGGATGATGAGTGCATCATCGTCCGGACTGTTCTCCTCTCCGGAGACAGGTTGATGAGTTTTACCCTCGGCATCGCCGTGATCAGACACCGGCTTCGGACTATGTTCACCGTCCCCTGGCTAATCCTGCTCCTTCACTGGGTCCATGGGGTCATCATTTCCTTTGGAGTCGACACGGGTATTATTACTTCTTGCGCCGTTATCGTTGTTTTTACTGTGGCGGGATTTAGAGCAGCGCTTACATCGTCGCTTTGGTTGCTGCTTGATGGGATTGTCCTCTGTTGCATCCTCCAGTTCCTCGCTGTTATTTTCTTTGGGTGTATACACCATGTATATATCATATGATGAGGTGGCTGCCAATTCCCTTCAGGCGGTGGTTCCTATTCTTCTCCTGCATCGTCATCCATACCGTCGATGTCTTCGGAGCCGAAATCGAGCGTGTCGGTTAAGTCATGGATAGTGGCTATCAGATTGGTGGTGCGTGGGGAACGAATTTCTTCGTCATCTGCTTCCCACTCAAGCCGGACATAGTTCGGCCAAGAGTCTCCTGACAGAGAGAGAGACTTTAGTGAATTTAGCACGGCGGCCAAGGGTGAATGCTGAAAAATATCCGTGGAGGTAAACTCCATGATCGGTGCCCAATCAGATTCGATAGGCATGGACACACGCGGTTCGGAGCCTGTGGCCGGAGACGAGTCCGAGGGTCCGGTGACACCAGCCTCATGGGAGGTTAAGTCTGTGTTCGGCTCTATCGCCGCTGAGTGTGTGGCCTCCATGGCGGGATCCATCCACCCGTCCTCGGATGGCGATCTGCTCTAGATTTGAGGTTGGGGCAGTTGCAGGTGCGTTCACCTGAACATCGTCTAATGGCAGATCTAAGTCGTGCTCATCATGACTGTTCGGCGCACCTGGCACGGACTCGAATCCGTCGAATATCTAGTCTCCGTGGATGTCGACCGTGTAGTTCAAGCTTCCAAACCTGACCTGATGGCCAGGGGTGAAGCTATCGATCTGCTCCAAATGGCCAAGTGAGTTGGCCCGCAGTATGAAGCCGTCGAATACGAAGATCTGTCCGGGGAGAAAAACCTCACCCTGGATCACATCATTGTCGATGATTGAAGGAGCCATCAAACCTTATCGTGAAGGCACAGTGGAACTCTCAATGAAAACACCAATGTCGGTGTCAAAACCGGCGGATCTCGGGTAGGGGGTCCCGAACTGTGCACCTAAGGCTAATGGTAACAGGAGGCGGGGGACACAGTGTTTACCCAGGTTCGGGCCCTCTCGATGGAGGTAATACCCTACTTCCTGCCTTATTGATCTTGATGATATGAGTATTACACGAGTTGATCTACCACGAGATCATAGAGGCTAAACCCTAGAAGCTAGCCTATGATTATGATTGTTGTTGTCCTACGGACTAAACCCTCCGGTTTATATAGACATCGGAGGGGGCTAGGGTTACACAGAGTCGGTTACAGAGAAGGAGATCTACATATCCGAATTGCCAAGCTTGCCTTCCATGCAAAGGAGAGTCCCACCCGGACACGGGACGAAGTCTTCATTCTTGTATCTTCATAGTCCAACAGTCCGGCCAAAGTATATACTGCGGTTGTCCGAGGACCCCCTAATCTAGGACTCCCTCACCCGCGATAAATCAAGATCGTGACATCTCAACAACACGAGAGAGAGAGAGAGAGAGAGAGAGATTAAACACATAGCTACTAGTAGAAACCCTTAGCCCCGAGGGTGCACTACTCCCTCCTCATCGTGGTGGCCGCCGGGATGATGAAGATGGCCACCGGTGATGATGCCCCCCTCCGACAGAGTGCCGGAATGGGCTCTAGATTGGATCTCATGGATACAGAGGCCTTGCAGTGGCGGAACTTTTGATCTAGGGCTACCCCAAGGGTTTCAGAATATTTGGGAATTTATAGTGCAAAGAGGGGGTGCAGGAGGCCACCGAGGTGGGCACAACCCACCTGGGCGCGCATGGGGGCCCAGGCGCGCCCTGGTGGGTTGTGTCCCCCTCGGGGCACCCCCCAGGTGCTTCTTTGGCCAATTGTTGGTCTTCTAGTCCATAAAAAATCTCTAAAAAGTTAACCGGTGTTCGGACTCCGTTTGATATTGATTTTCTGCGATGTAAAAAACAACCAAAAAACAGCAACTGGCACTGGGCACTGGGTCAATAGGTTAGTCCCAAAAATGATATAAAGTTGCTATAAAATGATTGTGAAACATCCAAGAATGACAATATAATGTCATGAATGCTTCAAAAATTATAGATACGTTGGAGACGTATCAGCATCCCCAAGCTTAATTCCTACTCGGCCTCGATTAGGTAAATGATAAAAGAAATAATTTATGAAGTGTAAACGCTAGGAAACTGCATAAGTTTGATCAATGATAATTTCAATCACTTTTCCTAGCATCATAACAACAATTCTTTCTTATAAAACTTCTCATGTTATAGTAGCAACCAATTCACATGTTAAGGTTCAAATAATGAATTCTCTTGAAACTCAACAACCTATGTTCTCAGTCAGCAAGCAATTGCAATTCAACTTATAAAACAGAGTCTAAGTAAGAGCTCCACATACTCAACCATCATATAGTCTTCTATGATTGCTAACACTCACAGCATACACATGAGAAAAATGTTTCAACCGGACACATAGAAAGATAGGGGCTTATACTTTCGCCTCCCAATGTATTCACCTTTGGGTGATGTCAACAATAATAACTCATGTTACCCATATTCAACTGGATATATGCGCCTAGATCTTTCCTCACCACATGATGCTTGCCAAATAAGAAAAATAAAAAGGGAATAGAGAGAAAAACTTTGACTCTTGCATAAAAGTAAATACATAAAGTAAAAGATCGGCCCTTCGTAGAGGGAAGAATAGGTTGTCATGCACTTATTTGTTTGTATGCTCAACCCCTTAGTGCAAAAGAATGTCACATTATATTTCCCCTTATGATAGCAACCTTTATTATGTAGTCTGTCGCTTTTATTCTTTGCCATCACAAGTTCGTACAACACTCAATTTTCTCTTACAATAAATGATCTAACACTTTTAGAAGCAATTTTTATTGCCTTGTTGCACTGATGACAACTTACTTGAAGGATCTTGCTCAATCCTTAGGTAGGTATGGTGGACTCTCAAAACAAGATTTGTGTTTAAGGGTTTTTGGATGCACAAGTAGTATCTCTACTTGGTGCAGAATTTTGGGCTAGCAAAGATAGGGGGCGAGCACCACATGTTGAAGGATCTATGACAATATAACTTCTATGTGAATATGAACAAACATAAATCATTACGTTTTCTTCCTTGTCCAACGTCAACAATTTTGGCATATAATATTTTGATGGGGGCTCACAATCACAAAATATTTCCAGGATAGTGTATCTGCATGTGAAAGTTCTCTTCCTTATACTAATTATTCATGAATTGCTCGTACGACCAATATTGTGATTGTCAAGCCTCAAAAAATTTCACTTTCTACACCCAATGTGAAGCTACCACTAGGCATGATATGATTTCAATTTCATGACATTCAATTTATTGAATAATTTACTCATATGATATAAGTGAAGCACAAGAGTAAATGACAAGCTACTCCAAAAAGATATAAATGAAGATCATGAGCATAATATTTCTTTCCCTCAAATTAAATTAACTGAAGCAAGAGAGAATTTCTTCAAAAATACTAAAGAACATCGTGCTCAAAAAGATATAAGTGAAGCACTAGAGCAATTCCATAGAAAAGAGCTTCATTGACGGGGTGTGAATGCTTCTTACTTACCTTCCTTGGCAACTATTTGAGGACTCTATTTTATTTAAAAACTTTCAGATCTAAGTATTTTGATAAAACATAAAGCAAAAAAAAACAAAATGGCATTCCAAGAATAGCACAACTCATGTGAAGAAGCAAAAACTTAGGCTCAACCGATATTAACCGATAATTGTTGAAGAAGAAATGTGGGATGCCTACCGGTGCATCCCCAAGATTAGATGCTTGAGACCTCTTGGAATATTATCTTGGGGTGCCTTGAGTATTCCCAAGCTTGATCTTTTGTGTCTTGCTAATTCCTTTTATATCATGGTTTTCCTAAATCTCAAAAACTACATCCACACAAAACTCAACAAGAACTCATGAGATAAGTTAGTATAAACCAATGCAAAACTTTATCGTTATCTACTGTAGCAAATCACAAAAATTATTATTCAACATTGCATACTAAATGTATGTGCATATTTAATACTCCTATCCAAAAATATAATCATTAAACAAGCAAACATGTGCAAACAATACAAACATAACAGCAATCTGCCAAACCAGTACAGTCTGTAAAAAAATGCAAGAGTATCAATACTTCCCTAACTCAAAAATTATTAGAAAAATACCACACTGTAGAAAATTTAATATAGCTTATTTTGCAAAAGAAATCGACAATTTATAATATTCTGAGTTTTCTAGGGAATTTTTGCAACAGTGGCAAACTTTCTATTTTGAAACAGCAACATGTAGACTTGTAAAATAAGCATGGCAAAGGCTATCATTTCCATTTTTATTGAAATAAAAGATGAAAAACATTATTCTAAATAACAGCAAGAAAATCCTGACAAAATAAATTGATGCTCCAAGAAAAACACATATCATGTGACGAATGAAATCATAGCTCCAAGTGAGGTTACCGATAATGTTCGACACGAAAGAGGGGATGCCTTCCGGGGCATCCCCAAGCTTAGTTCCTTGGATCTTCATTGAATATTACCTTGGGGTGCCTTGGTCATCCCCAATCTTAGGGTCTTGTCACTCATTATTCTCCTCATATCGACATTTCACCCAAAACTTGAAAACTTCAATCACACAAAACTTAACGAAACTTTGTGAGATAGATTAGTATGATAAAGAGCAAACCATTTCACTTTGGTACTGTCAAAGACAAGATTCATAATTGTTTCCACACAATGCCTACTGTATCATATCATTTCCACAATTTATAAGCCATAGAAACAAGGAAACAAGCAAATTATGCATCGAAAACAGAATCTGTCAAAAACAGAACAGTCTGTAGTAATCTGTACTCAAACCATACTTCTGCTACTCCAAAAATTATGAAAAAATGTGACCACGTGAGAAATTTGTATATTGATATTATGCAAAAAGAATCAGCTCAAAAGCACTTTTTTTGAAAACAAGAGTTATTTTCGTGAGCGCAAAAATTTCTATTTTTCAGCAAGATCACATCAATTATCACCCAACATGATCCCAAAGGCTTTACTTGGCACTTTATTGAAACAAAAAGAATAAAATATGATTACTAAAGTAGACTAATCATGTTAACACACAAACATAGTAGGGTTAAAGTATTGGGTTGTCTGCTAACAAGCGCCTTTCTTTAATGCCTTTTAGCTAAGCATGATGAGTTCAATGGTGCTCGCATAAAAGATAAAGATTGAATCATAACAAGAGCATCATGAAGCATATGACTAGCACATTTAAGTCTAACCCACTTCCTATGCATAGTGATTTTGTGAGCAAACAACTTATGGGAACAAGAATAAACTAGCATAGGAAGGCAAAACCTACATAACTTCAAAACTTTCAACACATAGAGAGGAAACTTAATATTATTGAGATATGTAAAAGCATATGTTCATCTCTCGTAATAATTTTCAGTAGCAACATGAATAAATTCAACAATATAACAATCACATAAATCATTTTTTTCATGATACATAAGCATATCAATTTTTTTACTCTCCACATAAGCAAGTTTATTCTCATGAATAGTGGTGGGAGCAAACTCAACAAAATAACTATCATGAGATTGAAAATTAAAATCATGATGACAAGTTTCATGGTTATCATTATTCAATATAGCATACATGTCATCACCATAATCATCAAATATAGAAGGCATGTTTTCATCATAATAAACTTGCTCATCAAAACTTGGGGGACTAAAAATATCATCTTCATCAAACATAGCATCCCCAAGCTTATGGCTTTGCATATCGTTAGCATCATGGATATTCAAAGAATTCATACTAACAACATTGCAATCATGCTCATCATTCATGCCAATCGTTTTATTAAATTCTTCTTCTATCAATTGAGCACAATTTTCTGAACCATCATTTTCAAGAAAGGTATTATAAAGATGATCAATAATATGATGCAACCTTAGTTCCATTTTTATGTCGTTTTCTTTTATAAACCAAACTAGTGATAAAACAAGAAACTAAAAGATTTGATTGCAAGATCTAAAGATATACCTTCAACCACACACCTCCCCAGAAATGGCGCCAGAAAAGAGCTTGATGTCTAGTATGCAACTTTATTCTTGTAGACACGTGTTGGGCCTGCAAGCGTAGAGTTTTGTAGGACAACAGCAATTTTCCCTCAAGTGGATGACCTAAGGTTTATCAATCCATGAGAGGTGTAGGATGAAGATGGTCTCTCTCAAACGACCCTGCAACCAAATACAAGAAATCTCTTGTGTCCCCAACACACCCAATACAATGGAAAATTGTATAGGTGCACTAGTTCGAGGAAGAGATGGTGATAAAAGTGTAGTAACGATAGTAGATATTAATTTTTGTAGGGCGAACAATAAAAACGTCAAGGTAGTAAATAGTAAAACAGAGCACAAACGGTATTGCAATGATGTAAAATGAGGCTAGGGTCCATACTTTCACTAGTGCAATATCTCAACAATGCTAACATAGTTGGATCATATGATTATCCCTCATAGTGTGATGAAGAATCACTCCAAAGTTCCAGTCTAGCGGAGAACATAAGAATAAATTGTTTGTAGGGTTGTTTGTAGGGTACGAGACCACCTCAAATCTATTCTTTCTGTTCGATCTATTCAAGACTTCGTACTAAAATAACACAAAGCTATTCTTTCTGTTCAATCTATCCTAGAGTTCGTACTAAAATAACACCAAAGCAAATTCATATTCATAATACTCAATCCAACACAAATAACTTCAAAGAGTGCCCCAAGATTTCTACTGGAGAAACAAAGACAAGAACGTGCATCAACCCCTATGCATATATTCCCCCAATGTCACGGAATCCGCGAGTTGAGTGCCAAAACATATATCAAGTGAATCAATATGATACCCCATTGTCACCACGAGTATTCAATTGCAAGACATATATCAAGTGTTCTCAAATCCATAAAAATATTCAATCTGATAACAACAAAATCTCAAAGGGAAAAACTCAATTCATCACCACAACATAGAGAGGGGAAAAACCATATGATCCGACTATATTAAAAAACCCCGCGATACATCAAGATCATGACATGTCAAGAACCCGAGAGAGAGAGAGAGAGAGATTAAATACATAGCTACTGGTACAAACCGTCAGCCCCGAGGGTTGACTACTCCCTCCTCATCGTGGTGGCCACCGGTGATGATTCCCCCCTACGGTAGAGTGCCGGAACAGGGTCTAGATTGGATCTCATGGATATAGAGGCCTTGCAGTGGCGGAACTTTTGATCTAGGGCTACCCCGAAGGGTTTTGGAATATTTGGGAATTTATAGTGCAAAGAGGGGGTGCGGGAGGCCACCGAGGTGGGCACAACCCACCTGGGCGCACCTGGGGGTCCAGGCGCACCCTGGTGGGTTGTGCCCCCCTCGGGTCACCCCCAGGTGCTTCCTTGGCCCATTGTTGGTCTTCTGGTCCATAAAAAATCTCCAAAAAGTTACGAGGTGTTTGGACTCCATTTGATATTGATTTCCCGTGATGTAAAAAACAAGCAAAAAATAGCAACTGGCACCGGTCACTGGGTCAATAGGTTAGTCCAAAAAATGATATAAATTTTCTATAAAATGATTGTAAAACATCCTAGAATGATAATATAATGCCGGGAATACTTCATAAATTATAGATACGTTGGAGACATATCAGTGCTCCACCATGCACCCGCGCATTTGTATGTGGGAACGAGTGCGTGTGTGCACCTCTTCTCTTTCGCACACGTAGTCCATGTGTGTGACTAAGATATGGTGAGGGGATGCGTGTCAATGCAATTTGTGTGAAGGAGAGGTCTATATACATACATGTATGTGCATGGGGCCGGGGTGATATACGAGGAGGGAGTGGAGGGGTCGACCGCGCGAGATATTGATAAAGATAGATAGAGGGAAGATCTCTATGAGCGTACACGCACTGGGATATGGGGGCTAGGGTGGTGGAAGATGGTGCGAGGGGCCAAGTGGAGGGAGACTATGAAGGAGTGCACAAGTGCGATATCAATATTTAAGGAGAGGGGGCGAGAATGTGCGCGGTTGCATGCAGTGGCGGAGCCATGAAAAATAAATGAGCTAGGGGGACAAGCATTGCTAATCCTTTACGAGGAGGGACAATTCATCAACTTAAAACATTATACTAGCAATTGATCTACTGACCACATTCATATTAGCCTCAGTATATAGTGATGTTAGGGGGGAAGGGCCCTTCCAGCCCTTGTCTTCGCCATTGTGCACGCGTCTAAGAGATGAAGCGAAAGGCATGGATGATGAGAGGGGGGTGATGTGTAGATAATGTAGGTGTATCAGCTATGTAATCCTATATAGAGAGGTATAGATTGATCGATGTGTACGTGGGAAAGAGGGTGAGACCTGACTAGATATATAGATCGATCGGTTTGTGTGGAAAACTAGGAAAGACCTAGCTATATATACACACACATAGTGGAACACCGATCATTGCGCATGCCTGTGAGAGATACAGGATGCCGAAGTGATGAAGAGGGGGAGGTGTGTGTGTGTGTGTGTGTGTGTGTGTGTGTGTGTGTGTGTGTGTGCATGCATGGGAGACCGACCTGAAGAAAAAAGATTGCATGTGTGCGATGGATAATGCCGAGTGGTAGTGTGTGTGCATGCATGCATGAGAGAAAGTTAGTGGTACAATTATAAAGAGAAGATGATTGTGTGGGTGTAAAAGACTAGGTGAGGTCATAATCAATGTAAAGTTGAATTCAAATATTTGAATGAGAGATCATGATGTTTAAAACCCATGCATGCATGAATGTAACCGAGAAATGCATGGTGTGATTTGGAAACGAGCATGCTATATACTGTATACACATTGAACAAGGTCAGACTGATTTGAATTTGAGATACCGATGGTAGGCATCATTTGGCCACATTGCATCTGTGCATGGACACACTATTCAAATTGGAGATGATGGGTGGCTTTCGCATCACATATCTATACCCTATATAGTGTGCGAATAACTTTGAAAGATGTTCATTGGATGAAGCCAATCCGACGTGTTGGTGTACAGAAGTAGGGGCTCTACTTTGTACCCCTTTACCTATGCACGGGCAGTCAGAGCCGCGCCTACGGACCACACTTAGCAGGGCAGAGGAGGGAGGCCAAAGCCACAAAACACTCAAGCAACGCCAAGACTAGAAACACAAAGGGTAAGAGGACGAGGTGGGCTCCCCCGGCAAGACCCTTGCCGGGGCAGCCTCCGCAGCCCCCGCAAGAGGATTGTTGGGGCGACTTGCCCAACACCAACGGGGGGCGCCACCCTTGAGCCCGAGGTTTCCAACATCATCAACCACATTGGAACCAAGGCTTGGGAGGCACCTCCATGGAGGCATGCAGATCTTTGTGAAGATCGTAAGCATGCAAGATCAGATGAGGACTAGAAAACGAGGATCCTTGGCAACATCCCTGCCGAGGAAACCCGCAAGGCCTCCGGCAAGATCCTTGCTGGGGACGACGATAGTGCCACGGCAAGACTCTTGTCAGGGCCCCGGCAAGACCCTTGCCGAGGATATCTGCGGGGCTGTGGCCAAGCCCGCACCCGCCAAGGCTTTACCACCGTTCCCATGCAGCTTCCAGCCTAGCCAGCTAGGCGAGCACCTGCGTGGCGACGTGCGGCCCCAAGGCCAACTCAGCAAGCACCTGCATGGTGGCATGCAGATCTTCGTGAAGACGATGCCACCGTGCCAGCTTAGCAGCCTGCCAGCCTACATGGCACTGCCCGCCTCGCTGGCCTGGACACGTGTCGGAGCAAGGCGAGGCGGCAACAAAGCAAGGGGACACCTCAGGGGCGCATTTAATGCGTCTTGTCCCGTAATGACAGGCGATAAGCATAGCTACTGTACCCTTTCCACCTTCTGTGTGCCACTGTGGAACCTCCTTCGACTATAAAAGGAGGCCCGAGGCGTACTGGAGATGGAGTCGGCTCTTTGAGCAAGTCACACACCATAGCTAGCTCAAGAACACTAAAATACACACCAAAGCAGGACTAGGGTATTATGCGATCCCTGCGGCCCGAACCTAGGTAAATGACTTTTGTGTTGGCTCTTAGACCCGCTCTTCTCACAACCCTGCGCCCGACGACCACAGTAGGGATTCTAGTGATCCCATAGGTGTCATTCGCATCGACATCTTTGGCGCGCCAGGTAGGGGGCGCAGTTGTGAGAATCCTGTTTAGCAGCTAGTCTAGCAACTCTTCATCGCCATGGTTTCCAAGGAAGGAGACGATCGATTGGGCGGCATCACTTGCGAGTGCAATGAGCGCTCGCACGGCGACAGAAAAGCTAAGTCACGCAAAAACTTTGAGGAATTCCTTTTATATAAGGTTATTCTCCTTGGAGATCTTTCCCTCTGTATAAGAAACCTGCACGCAATGGGGCCCTTCCACTATTGGCAACGCCTTCGTTCTTTTTCGAGTCCGCTCAACAATTCGAGCGGTTGCATCGAGAACGGCAGGGTACTCTCCCACTATAGGCGACGCTCTCGTTCTGTCTCGAGTCCGTCGACAGCTCGAGCGGCCGTGCCGACAATGGCAAGGTGGTTCGCCCAGCAGCACACACACCCGGCACGCTATCAAGGATCCATCCTCGAGGTGTCGCGGCATGGGTTTACGCGCCGGCAAGCCTATCCAACTAGCGTAGGGTGGACATACAGAGAAAGACAGAATTGGAAAATAACATGCATTGTTTCAAAAGTACGGCAGAGTTGTATTACATCAATTGTTGTTGTGGTTCTAGCTAAAGATATAAATTGTCTTGGTCGTGAACCTGTAGCGGCGATGAGGAACGGGGTGCCTAGTCACGGCGCTGGCCCTCCACCCTCACGATTCCGTCGACGTGGCTGATGTTGGGCTTGATGCGCTCCCTGAGCGGCATGAGGTCCACATCCTCCGGCAAGCACTCCAGCGCGGCGTCGAAGTCGAGGTTGGGGTACCAGTATGCCACCTTGGTGAGAACCTTGGTCAGAGCACCCCGGCAAAGCAGCCGAGCCTCACTGGCCAGAGAGCTTGCTCTGTTAGAGTGAAACTGCTCCAGGGCTCCAAGAACGCCCTCGAAGAACAGGGTCAGCTTTGCATTGGGGCTCACGTTCGGCTCTGCGGTGTACCTCACATTCATCATCCCCATAGCAGCCAGCTTCTTGGTGATCCTGTTGGCGACGTCGGCGACGCGGATGATCCAGAGGTTCTCGCCCTTCACAAAATCCCCGTGGTTGGCGGCGTCGTTCTTCCGCATCTGCCTCTACACCTCCAGGCTCTTGGTCAGGGTCTCCTCCCGGGCCTGGCCTCTGAAAGCATCCCCTCAAGATCCTCCAGCTTTCAGCTCCAGGTCCTTGATGGAGTCGTTGGCGCGAGTGAGTAGCTCGGCCCTTTCAAAGACTGTAGCCTACGCCTCCGTCAAGGCGCAGCTGACTGTGTCCTTCTCCTTCGCCAGCTGCTCGACCCTGTTCTTCAGGCCGTCCTGCTCAACCTCCAGCTCCTTCACCATGTCGCCATGGGCCAGAGCTTGAGCATCAAGTGCTTCTTTGTGTTTTTTCTCCAGCTCCCGGGTCCGCTGCGCGACGAGCTCCTCGACTTCCTCGTCCTTGCCACGGTGTGTGAAGGCGAGCGCCGTCTCACGAGCGACGAGGTCCTCCCCCTGGGAGTTCTGCTCGGCCTGGCGCTGGGACCGGGAGGCCTCGGCCTTGGCAGCCTCTTCCCTCGCCGCCTCCTGGACCTTCTTCATGTCGGCCTGCTTCAAGAGGAGCTCCGGCTTGCGCTCAGCCAGCTGGTCCTGGGAAGCCTTCATCTCTTCGTGGGCCTGGCAAAACCAGGCCTGCGCCTCGACGACGCGCTCCTCGAGATCCACCTCTGCCTTGCCCGCCGCCGCCCCCTGGACATCGCCTTGTCCAGACGGGCGCGGTGGAGCGCCTGGAGCTTCCAGAAGATAGCACCCATGGCCCGGAGAAGCTGCTCCTCCGGGGTACCGCCGCCACTGGCGCTCGGTTCATCGACAACCTCGAGCCCGGCGGCGGCGAGCACCTCGTCATCGAACACCTCCCCCTCGGTCGGCGCCCTGGTGCCCGTCGTCCCTGGAAGGTGGACGAACAGGTCGTCGCCCACCTTCAGGTACCTGCTCCAGCCTGAGGCAGCAGAGGAGGAGGGTTGATCATTGACTACCTCCTCCTCGGCAGCGGCGTTGCCGGCTTCCCCGGCAGGCCCCTTGCCGGCCTCCTCGGCGGTGCCCTTGTCGGCCTCCCCGGCGACAGCCTTGCCAGTTCCTCCAGCAGGCCCCTTGGCAGCGTCCTCGGTAGTGGTCTCGGCGCCCTCCTCGGCGCCGACCTTGTCAGCCTCAGCCTCGGCGTCCTTGGCGACCTCCATAATGAAAGTGTCGATGTCCTCTTGGTCCGCCGAGTGGGGATCTGGATACCAAGAAGAGAAAGTGAGGCGAGGCCAAGGTCAAGGTTAAAAAAAGAGAAAGAAGGAAAAGCAGGAACGGAAAGCAGGTGACTTACCCGTGCTGGCTGAGAAGAAGCAACCCCCTTCCCGCCAACATTTGTTGCCGGGACGGAGCCACCAATGCCCAAGTCCATCTCCTCATCCTCCGTGCATATGGGCTCGGTGCTTGGCACCCTGGCCGGGGATGCCCCTCGGGGCGATGTGGTCGATGGGGGCAGCGTGTTGGAGGTGGCCCTTGGTGGCTCCTCCTGCTGCTGTCCTCCTCCTACAGCCACGGCAAGGTCAGTGCCAAAAGATCATACCCTGGCGCACGTTGATGAGGAGTAAGCGGTGAACGCACGCTGGGGGCTGAGCCGGGGGCTGTTGTCCGGGCTGATCTCCACCACCAGCATGTGCGAAGTGCCCGCCGGGGGCTGGTCGCCCGCCAACACCCTGGCCCTCTTCGCCACCCTCTAGGCCAGCGTCTCCCTGTCCCTGTGAAGACAAAAACAAGTCACAAAAAGCAACGCGGCCTGGAGGAACAGAGATGATGAAGGGCGGACACGTACTCATCCTCTGCCTCCTCTTCCGCTGCCCTCCTTTTCCTCCTTGGGCTGAGAGACCCAAGGTCTAAGGCGACCTCTGGGTCAACATCTGCGGGAGGAGGGGAAAGGTATGGAGTCCGGCAATGCTTAGACGAAGAAGAGGCGGTCGCTTTCTTCTTCGCCACCATGGTCTTCACCATCTTCTTCGCTGCTATGACCCTTGTATGGTGCACGGACACCCCCTGGGCCCCTTGCCGCGGCTCGATCCTCCTGGGCTGAACTGGCTCGCCAGAGTTGGCCCGCCGTAGGACACATCCTCTTCCCATGGACGGAGGGTCGTCGGCCATAACCTCTCCCTCGGTTGACTCCTCAACGACCTCCTCCATAAGGAGGGCCCCGGTGTTGGCACCGCTGGCCTCCCCAATAGCCCCCGCCCACTGGGCGAGCAACCTCTCCTCCGTGGCCTCGCCGTCCTCACCCTCCATGCCGCCAGCGCTGCCGGCCTCCATGGCGAGCTACGCCTCCACCGCCCTGGCGGCGATGTAGTTGATCTTCACCTGGGTGGTGTCCTCGACGAGCAGCAGCTCGTCGTGGTCATAGCCCTTCAACAAATTGTCGAAGAACTCCTGCACCTGGCGTGTCGGGGGCTCGACCCAGGACAGGTCGAGGCCATGCGCGTTGAAGACCGGCATCATCTCGAGAATGGCGGCCTGGCACATGTTGTTGCTCAGCGGGAACACACCCGGCGGCAACCCAAACAGGGGCCCCTTGATGACCTTGCCGGCCTTCGCGGCCCTGCCGGTCCTCTCCACCCTGTCGTCGGTGAACACGTCAAGCTGGAAGAGCCTCTGGTAGAAATGGGCGTGTCCCAGCACCGTGAAGTTATGCTTCAGGCCAGGGCGGAGACTCATGATGTTGGCGGCATTCCTGAAATCCCAGGCCGGCCCCCCTTGTTGTGCAGCGGGGCGATTCGGCGGCGGATGAAGTCCGCCCCAATCATCTCCACGGTGAGCCCGACCATGGTGAGGTGATGGATCTTGGTGGTGGCGATCGAAAGCTTTGCGTCATTGGTGTCGACGTCGCTCCAGTCCTCGCCACTCGTCGGCGGGCTCTGACGCACCCGGCAGAACTCCGGCGGGTTCTTCTCCTTGATCCAGCACCACCGACCCCGCCACTCCTCACACCTCTCCCTATGGGTACCCTCCGGATATGTGCCTTTCTGTTGGACCCTTGGGATCCAAGATATGATGCCGGAGAGGGCACCCCCTGGCTGGAGGCAGGGGGAGAAGTAGTGGAGGAAGAGTGCCATGTTGGGAAGCACCCCGGGGAAGCCCTCGCAGAGGTGCGCAAAGAGCGCCATGCATGGCACGACATTTGGCATGAGATCCAAAAGGCAGAAGCCAAAGGTGCGCATGACGTCGTTGAAGAAATCAGAGAAAGGGGGGCAGAGCCGGCACGAGAAGAAACCGACGAAGAAGGGGTACCGATTTGGTCCGGCCTTGATGCAGTCGGCGGGGATGACGCGCGTGGCAGGGTGCCCCATCGTCTCCACCGCCCAAATAAGTCTGAAGAAGACCTTGAGGTGGAATACATCGACCGGCGACAGGGAGAAATAGGCAAACTGCGGCCGCCGCACTGCCGCCTCGTTCTCTAGCGCCTCCCTCTCCACGGCCTCCTTGGCCGCCCCCTTCCCCTTGCCAGTCTTGGGAGCCAGGACGCCTGGGCGAAGGCTCAGGATCGAAAGCAATGGGGGCTCACCCACGACTAGTAGAAGCGAGAGCTCAAGGAGGAAGAAGATGGGGGCAGCGGTCCCGAGATTGGAGAAAGCGCAGAGGGTAAATGAGCATCGCGCCTGCGGTTATTCCTTTTTATGGGGAAGGTGCGGGTCGCCTCTTTACCATTTACTACAACATGACGCATGCGTGCAGCAGGCGCCCCACGCATGCCCTCCATGTCACGCACTACCCACCACGCCGCGCATTCAATGTGGGTCGTGGGGAAGCGCAGCGGGCGGAAAAGTTACCGCGGTAAAAATCGGCCCCGCCTGCCCGCGCACCGTTTTGGGCCTAGCCCAACAATGCGTTGCGCTTATGTGTGCCCCAGGCCCGGGGGCTCCTGTTGGTGTGCAGAAGTAGGGGCTCTACTTTGTACCCCTTTACCTGTGCACGGGTAGTCAGAGCCGTGCCTACGGACCACACTTACCAGGGCATAGGAGGGAGGCCAAAGCCACAAAATAGTCAAGCAACGCCAAGACCAGAAACACAAAGGGTAAGAGGGCGAGGTGGGCTCCCCCAGCAAGGCCCTTGCCGGGGCAGCCTCCGTGGCCCTAGCAAGAACCTTACCGGGGTGACTTGCCCAACACCAGCGGGGCGCGCCACCCTTGAGCCCAACGTTTCCAACATCATCAACCACATAGGAACCAAGGCTCAGGAGCCACCTCCATGGAGGCTTGCAGATCTTTGTGAAGATCGTAAGCATGCAAGATCAGATGAGGACCAGAAGACAACGATCCTCGGCAAGATCCCTGCCGAGGAAACTCACGAGGCCTCCGGCAAGATCCTTGTCGGGGACGACCATAGTGCCACCGAAAGACTCTTGTCGGGGCCTCGACAAGACCCTTGCCGAGGACATAGGCGGGTCCGCGGCCAAGCCCGCGCCCGCCAAGGCTTCACCGCCAGTCCCATGCAGCTGCCAGCCCAGCCATCCAGGTGAGCACCTGCGTGGCAACATGCGGCCCCAAGGCCAACTCAGCAAGCATGTGCATGGTGGCATGCCGATCTTCGTGAAGACGCTGCCACCGCGCCAGCTTAGCAGCCTGCTAGCCTACATGGCGCTACCTGCCTCGCTGGCCTGGACGCGTGTCGGAGCAAGGCGAGGCGGCAACAAAGCAAGGGTACACCTCAGGGGCGCATTTAATGTGTCTTGTCCCATAATGACATGCGATAATCATAGCTACTATACCCTTTCCACCTCCTGTGTGCCACTGTGGCACCTCCTTCGACTATAAAAGGAGGCCTGAGGCGTACTGGAGAGGGATTCGGCTCTTTGAGAAAGTCACACACCATAGCTAGCTCAAGAACACTGAAATACACACCAAAGCAGGACTAGGGTATTACGCGATCCCCTCGGCCGGAACCTAGGTAAACGACTTTTGTGTTGGCTCTTAGACCCGCTCTTCTCACAACCCCGCGCCTGCCGACCACAGTAGGGATTCCAGTGATCTCATAGGTGTCGTTCCCACCGACACGATGGTGGAGAGATGGAAAATCTGAGCACTACTGTCCATTGGATATCATCTACATTCCACTAGATTTTGCCACATGTACAATCTAGAAGACTCCATGGTTGAACTTATGCATAATGCACAAACCAAAAAATACAAGCACTTCTCCTTTGTTCTAGAATCTTCTGTATCATAATTGCCCAATTTTTTTTCCTAAATGAATTGCCATTATTTGTTTTTTACTTTATGCTTTACAATGCACAATTCCTTGAATCTTTAAATAGATTAGCTTTTCTAATAAAAACTACTTGATTTTGAATGAGATGAACTATAAGAATTAAACGAACATCTACATCATGCATATATGACTCAAAGCTTACATGCTATAATCTTATATTTATTCATTTGATTGCCAAATCTCATGCGTGCACTGCACGTGTACCTTACTAGTTTAATGGTGTGTGTGTGTGTGTGTGTGTGTGTCTTGTGCGTGTTAAACACATTGTATGTAGTATCATACATGGTTTAGATTCTGAACATCTAACTAGAGCATACATGTACTATGATTTGAATTCAACATAAAATGAATACATATATTTGAATTCGAGATCATATGTACATGTAGTTCATATTTATATGGGAATTTACTACTCCTATATTCAGGTCATGTGTTGGGACGATAATATTTAGATGGTTGTATAACTAACCCAAGTACAATCCCATTCAAACAGGGAAAATGTACTCAAATTTAGTCCATATGCTAGACAACACGAATTGTTTTTTATTGTTGAGGGAAGTGCAAATTTATTTAGTACTGTACACATTAAGTTTTTTGTCCCTTTTTGTTGTTGTATTTGAATGCATTTCTAGTAATATGGTAAAATGGGACATGGCTCTCTCTAGTGAGGTGCAAATTGTCTTTTTTTGTACACATTAAGCTTGTTCTCCCGAAATTTCAAGTCACGCCTTGTTATTCCAAAATTTCAAGCTAGTATCTCTGTCGATCATGCTGCGAAACTCCCGCCTCTTCAACCCGCGCCTCGTTACCCTAAAAATTTGAGATATCTATTTGTCCTATTGTGCTCCGAAAACTCCCTCCATCTCAACCCGCACCTTGCTATCCAAAAATTACAACACGCGCAAAAACTCTCACCTCCTGCCAAATCCCGACACGCGAAATTCCCATGATACCCTTGAACCGAAAGAACCACCTAGTTCAAATCGGTGGGGCTACTTTTTTAACTTACCCGACATTTCGGACAAGCACGTCCCTAAGCCATGGTTCCCCCTCCCATCCCCTCTGCCCCCCATTCGTATACCGAGCCTGCGAAAACCCACGAAGCCCCACACCCTCCTCTGCCCACCCACCCAGCTGGAGCTTCTTCCCAGATGACATTGTCCATAGCAACACCTCAATATCCCTCATCCACCACACCGGATGAGGATCCGTCGTCTATATCGTCGTCCCGCCAGTTCAGCCACCCCGTCCTCCACCTCCAAGGAGATTCCTCGATGTTCCCCTTGTCTTTCGCTCCACCTCCATTACCACACCATCATCTTCACCTGCACCACTAGAAGAGGAGCATCATCACCGATTCCTCGGATGAAGTGGAGGCCTAGTCGGCACCACCAAAGAGGCTCTACACTTATCGCTACATTTTCTTCTTGACTCGATTTCACGGTGCTGCCGGCGATCGGTCCCGAGCCGACATGGCGCCACTCCATCTATGGCTGCGTCGCCGGCCACTTCCTCCACGGTGTCGCTCCCTCGGTGGTGACTTCCACATCAGTAGGAGTTGTTGCTGCTTTGGCTCTCGCTCGCACTGCTGCTCTGCTCTTTCTCTTGGTCCCCTTCCTGCCCTGCTCTTGCTCTTGCTTGTGCGGTTGCTCTCACTCTTGCTCTTGCTTGCTGCTGCACGAGCAGCAGATCCTGCTCTCGCTTGAGCCTCTGTAGCTGCTATCCGAGATTCTACTACATGACTAGCTCCTCGGCTCTCGCGCGCGCTGCTGCTCCACGCGCTACTGCTATTGCCACTGCTTTTCTGCTACTAATGCATTTAGTTTCAACAGTAAAATTCAGTTTCGACAGCAAAATTCAATTTCGATAGTAAAATTCTGTTTCAGTAGTTAAATTCAGTTTTGACAAGTAAGTTTAGAGACGAACGACTGATGTATTTTACATCTAGCACTTTATGGTTATGTGTTTTACATCATCTATTGGAGATGCTATTAGAATTCCACTCAGGTTAACATTTCTTCTCTTGTCCTGCTTCAGCCTCGCCATCATACAACTCACCCGAGCTGCTCCAACGACGAAACCCTCCATCACAGCAGAGCAGTACCCGCGGCTCCATCTCCAGACGGCTAAGATCTTCTTCCCCTCCTCCGACAGCCAAATCAGCCGGAGCATCCTCACCGACCAACCCATCATGCTGAGATCGACATGGCTTCACCAAAGAGGTTGTACACTTATTGCAATGTTTTTTTACTCTACATGTTATATATATCGTCCACTGAGCACACATAGTAACGTGAAACATGATTAGTTTCTCCTACTATATGACAAGCAGTGAGGTACCAGGCAACTTAGCAACCTGTGATAGACTCTCTTGAACGCCATCATTATTAATTTATGCGCATTTGAGCTATGCATTTGTAGATGGGCCTGGGAGTTGAGCTAGTAGAGCAGTGGCTGGGTCCGAAGTAGTAGAAGTAGTACAAAAATATTTTTTGAGTGTAGGCTTTTCCCTGTTCAAGCCTGCCTCCTAGAATCGCTAGTGCTTGAAAGGAACATTGAAGGAAAAACACAGGAATGGGAAAGTTTCCTATGGTACTACTATTCATGCATTTGGTACAAAGGAATGGAGTAGAGGAAAACTATAGGATTTGTTCCTTTACTGTCTCCTTGAAAGAAAAACCGTAGGAATTTTAATATCCACTTGTCCTCCTTTTCAAATTCCTGCTCATGAAGCACGAGACTAAGAGATAGTAGAATAATAGCATTATGATCGTACATTTTCTTGTGGTTTGACTTAACCTCACCATGCTTCTTTGCATCCCGTGATCTTCCAATTCTCGTGAACCATACACCTAGATTGGCAGAAATCATGTGTTTTAAAATTCTCCGTTTTGCACGTGCGTTCCTATCCTATTCCCGTGTATTTCCTATCCCTGCATTGTTAGAATCCTCCAATTCAAACAAGCTCTTACATAATTACTTCTGTTACAGATATGTGTAAAAGAAAACCTTGTGTGGTTTGTCCTGGTCCTGCTGTGGTCCACTCTAGCTCAACTGCTCCAACAACGGACGGGTTCACCACAGCAGGGATCTGCCCTCCAGACCATCTTTCGCCACGATAGATCTTCCCCGCCGCCGGCAGCCACGGCAACTGCTTTACCATCATCAACTGAGCAGATGACCTTGAGGACTACACATGTCCGCAAGAGAGGTCGCACCCTTTCATGTATGCTTTCGTTATGCATCGCTTAATATGATGAGATGTTACTTTGTCGTCCTGTTCACCGATTAGACTCCGAGTCAGGTCCAAACTAATGCTCAAACTTGAGTTTTTAAATGGTTGTGGGTACATATTGGGGCAGTAATCAATACTATATATTGATTATCTACTTAATCTCGGGTGTCTATTATGAGTTTCATGCTGCGTGGAAACAAACATTAAAAGAGCCATTATATGTATTTTTTAACTGAAGCTTTTATCTGCCTCCTATCATTGGTTTTCGGTCTATCCATAGTTTGCTACCATCACTCTGGATTTGTGCATGCGCTCCTTACATAGTCTCACTATGTTTTATTCCTATGCATGTCAGTTATTGTACACAATGGTACTGAACATGTAGAGGAAAAGAGACGAGCCTTACGTGGCAATAAAATTTCATCCAGACGTCTCTTCATGGTCGGCGTGAAAGCAACCCCCCTCCCCCATTCCAGACGGTAATCAAGAGGAAGATAACTGTTCAGAGGGGGTTCAGAGGGAGCAGGCCACTACTATTTACCCCTTGAGGTCTTTTGCTCTGATTGGCATGCTGATGTTTGTCATATCATGCATATGGTGCCTTGCATTGCTTAGTTTATAACATAAAAATGCCATCTACTTAGTTTAGACATGCATTGTGTGAATGCCATCTGCTTAGTTTCTATATCATATAAGTGAATCATGCAAAGCCTTCTTGTTTAGCCAGGCATCACATATGTGAATTTTTCAATGCCATCCTCGTTAGCCAGTCATCTTATATGTGAATTATATCATGCCATCCTTTTTTAATTACGTATTAAATTTGTCAACAATTTTACTCCATTCAATTACTCTTCCCATGCATCAGCCATTCAACATGGTCATGGAAAAATTTGGAGTGAAAACAAGGCCTTCAAAGCAGACAATGATATCTGATGAAGCGCATGTCTTGCTACTTACGAATAGCTCCTTAGAGGAGGATCAGAGACAGAAGACCAGTCGTCCTCCCCCCCCACACACACACCCGAGGTGCATGCTCTAACTTGGCAGGCTTATATTGCTCATATCATGCATATGGTGTCTTGCATTGGCATGTGATTTGCTTAGTTTAGACATGCTTTGCATGAATGCCACATGTTTAGTGTCTAATTACCATATATGTGAATTTTGCAATACCATCTTCTTACGAGACATTATATATGTGAATTATGCAATGCTATCTTATTGCAAGGAATTATGTATGTGAATTATGCAATGTCATGCTGTTTAGCCAAGCATCATATATGTGAATTATATCATGCCATCCTTTTATTATATTACTAATTCCATTTGTCGACAATGTTTGTATATTCAACTGCTCTTCCTGTGCATCAGCCATTTGAATTGGTGATGGAGAAATCTGGAGAGAAAACAAGGTCTCTAATACGTCTCCAACGTATCGACTTTTTCTCACGCTTTTCCTCTTGTTTTAGACTCTAATTTGCATGATTTGAATGAAACTAACTGCGGACTGACGCTGTTTTCAGCAGAACTACCATGGTGCTGGTTTTGTGCAGAAATAAAAGTTCTCGGAATGGAATGAAACTTTGCCAGGATTTTTATATCAATAATAAGAATTTCTGGAGACAAGACCTGCAGGAGAGGGACACCTGGGTGGGAACAACCCACCAGGGCGCGCCCCCCTCTCCTAGCGCGCCCAGGTGGGTTTTACCCACCAGGTGGTCCCGCAGACGACCCCCTTGATACTATAAAATCACATATTTCCAGAAAAAATATTAGAGAGCAAGAATTATCATGATCTACGAGATGGAGCCGCCTCCAAGCTCTGTTCTTCCTCGGGAGGGCAGATCTGGAGTCCGTTTGGGTCTCAGGAGAGGGGGATCTTCATTCTTCGTCATCACCAACCCATCTCCATCGCCAATTCCATGATGCTCCCCACTGGGATTGAGTAATTCCTTCATAGGCTCACTAGTTGGTGAGGAGTTGGATGAGATTCATCATGTAATCGAGTTAGTTATGTTAGGGCCTGATCCCTAGTATCCACTATGTTCTTCGATTGATGTTGCTATGACTTTGCTATGCTTAATGCTTGTCACTTTGGGTCCAGGTGCCCTGAACTCAGATCTGAACGATTTATGAATTCATCATTATATCCATGTGTTAGATCTGATCTTGCAAGTTATAGTCACCTACTACAGTTATGATCCGACAACCCCGGAGTGACAACAACTGGGCCCACTCTCGGGGATGACCGTAGTTTGAGGAGTTCATGTATTCACTATGTGTTAATGCTTTGTTCCGGTCCTCTATTAAAAGGATACCTTAATATCCCTTAGTTTCCAATATGGACCCCGCTGCTACCGGAGGCTAGGACAAAAGATGTCATGCAAGTTCTTTTAATAAAGCACGTATGACTATTTACGGAATACATGCCTACATTATATCGATGAACTAGAGCTAGTGTTGTATCGCCCTAGGTTATAACTGTCACATGACGAATATCATCCAACAAGTCACCGATCCAATGCCTACGAATCTTTCATATATTGTTCTTGCTAAGTTACTACTATTGCTATTGCTATCGTTACTGCTACAATATCACTGCTACCACTGTTACTGTTACTACTATCGTTATCATCAAAACTATCATACTACTGTGCTACTAATCACTTTGCTACAGATAATTAATCTCCAGGTGTGGTTGAATTGACAACTCAGCTGCTAATACCTTCAAATATTATTTGCCTCCCCTTGTGCTGAATCCATAAATTTGGGTTAAATACTTACCCTCAAAAACTGTTGCGATCCCCTATACTTGTGGGTTATCAAGACTTTTTTTGGCGCCGTTACCGGCGAGCATAGTTATATTTGTTGAGTCACTTGGGATTATTATCAATTTATCACTATGAAGAATCTGAAGGATCCAAAGACTAAGATATTTCCCTCAAGTACGAGGGGAGGTAAGAAACTTCCATCCAGTTCTGCTTTAGATTCACCTTCTGTTATGAGTAAACTTGCAACACCACCACCACATGCCATTAATTTTGATATGTCACAAGTTATTGATGATGCTACTTCTACTATGAATGATGCTTATGATGATGCTAGTACCATGCTCGATAATGATGACATGCCACTTGGTGAATTTCTTGATGAACAAATTGCTAGAGTAATACAACATGATGTTGTTGAATCTGATGATGACCTTGAAACTGAAACTCCTGAAACACTTGTTATAGCTAGCCCTCCTAGATATGAATTTCCTAAGGTACCAGAAGGCTATGTTATGAGTGAAGAGGCAAACAGAGATATTCTTGCTTGTAAGGATAGAGATGATCGAGAGAAATTATTACACAAGTATAAAGAAAAGTCTCTGAATGCTAGAATGAAATGTGATCCTAAGTTTGCTACTTCGCCTATCTTTATTGATGATAAGGATTATGAATTCTCTGTCGACCCAGAGTTAATTACTTTGGTTGAATCTGATCCTTTCCATGGTTATGAAACTGAAACTGTTGTGGCTCATCTTACTAAATTGAATGATATAGAAACTAGGATGAACTCGACTTGTTCTGTTTTTGTAAATATGTTTAACCTAGTATCCATGGTTGAGCCCATTATGATTAAACATGTTTGCAATGACAATTAGAGAATATAGTTTCGCATGCCATGCATAAGTACCTGGGAGTTGATAATGATTTATGTTGGATATCAACATAGCGTTAAAATGATTGTGATGTAGTATGATGATATGGTATCCTCCTCTGAATGTTCGAGTGGCTTGACTTGGCAATGTTCATGCATATATGATATTTATGTTCATGGTGTCCATATCCTACTCATGCTAGTGTCCAATGTTACTTATGCATAATGCATGGTTATGATCGTTGTTGCTCTCTAGCTGGCCGCTTCTCAATCCAAATTGCTAGCCTTCGCCTGTACTAAGTGGGTATTCTGCTTGTACATCAAGAACCTTGTACGTAATGTTATTCCAGATGAGTCCACCATACCTACCTATATGTGGTATTACCCTGCCGTCCTAAGTAAATTTGCAACCTCTAAAAACTTCTAAAAATTATCCTTTTTGCATCCCTAGATCGTTTGTGGAACGACATGAGGTGGTCGGTATCTTCCATGCTAAGCGGGTTATTCTCACGTCGAGTGTTTATTCACTCGCGTCGCACGAGAAAATGGGAGGTAATAGGGATGCCCAGTCCCAAACTGCAAACATGAAAAGGAGTTCATTTCCGAAATAATCAAACAAAAACTCCCAATGGAGTCGAAACCTTTACTTTTATCGCTTGGGAACCGCCACTAGCGTGCTTAGCATGGAAGATATTGATAACCGATGGTCGTGAAGTGAATAAGAATGGTGCATGTCTCATAATATCATTTATCTCTGTTTTAAAAATTGAGCTCCGGCACCTCTGCAAATCACTGCTTCCCTCTGTGCAGGGACTATGTATTTACTTTTATGTTGTGTCACCACCTTCTAAACCAAGCGCCAGAAACTGAGTAGAGCACAGCTGTCATGATTATGCATTATGTGTAGCTAATGTTGGGTGGATCATGACTGGATCTTTTCTACCATGAATTAAAATGTTTAGTCGCTTCTTGAACTTTGGAGGTGCTCTGCATTTATGTTTTGCGGTCTCAGAAAGGGCTAGCGAGATACCATTATTGTCATATTATATCATGGTTGTTTTGACAATGTGTTGATGTTTGAGATATTTTATTATTGCTCGCTAGCTGATTATGTCATTGGTATGAGTCATTATAATCTTTAAATGTTATTGTTGACATGGTTAGTTATAATGTTGGTTGAAAACCTGGGTGATGTTTAAGCTTATTTATGCAAACAAGAGCAGAAGAGTTTGTAAAAGTTTTTCTTTCTCACTTCAGTTTATCAACTGAATTGCTTGAGGACAAGCAAAGGTTTAAGCTTGGGGGAGTTGATACATCTCCAACGTATCGACTTTTTCTCACACTTTTCCTCTTGTTTTGGACTCTAATTTGCATGATTTGAATGCAACTAACCCCGGACTGCCGCTGTTTTCAGCAGAACTACCATGGTGTTGTTTTCTGCAGAAATAAAAGATCTCAGAATGGAACGAAACTTTGCTTGGATTTTTATGTCAATAATAAGAATTTCTGGACCCAAGACATGCAGGAGAGGGGCACCTGGGTGGGCACAACCCACCAGGGCACGCCCTCCTCTCCTAGCGCACCCAGGTGGGTTGTACCCACCTGGTCGCCCCACAGACGACCCCCTGATACTATAAAATCACATATTTCCATAAAAAATCAGGGAGAAAGAATTATCGCGATCCATGAGACGGAGCCGCTGCCAAGCCCTGTTCTTCCTTGGGAGGGAAGATCTGGAGTCCGTTTGGGGCTCATGAGAGGGGGATCTTCGTTCTTCATCATCACCAACCTATCTCCATCGCCAATTCCTTGATGTTCCCCACCTGGAGTAATTCCTTTGTAGGCTCGCTGGTTAGTGAGGAGTTGGATGAGATTCATCATGTAATCGAGTTAGTTTTGTTAGGGCTGATCCCTAGTATGCACTATGTTCTTACATTGATGCTGCTATGACTTTGCTATGCTTAATTCTTGTCACTTTGGGCTCGGGTGCCATGAACTCAGATCTGAACTGTTTATGAATTCATCATTATATCCATGTTTTAGATCCGATCTTGCAAGTTATAGTCACCTACTACGGTTATGATCCGACAACCCCGAAGTGACAACAACCAGGCCCACTCTCGGTGATGATCATAGTTTGAGGAGTTCATGTATTCAGTTGTGTTAATGCTTTGTTCCGGTTCTCTATTAAAAGGAGGCCTTAATATCCTTTAGTTTCCAATATGGACCCCGCTGCCACGTGAGGGTAGGACAAAAGATGGCATGCAAGTTCTTTTAATAAAGCATGTATGACTATTTACGGAATACATGCCTACATTATATTGATGAATTGGAGCTAGTGCCCTATCACCCTAGGTTGTAACTATCACATGATGAATATCATCCAACAAGTCACCGATCCAATGCCTACGAATCTTGCATGTATTGTTCTTGCTAAGTTACTACTATTGCTACTGCTATCGTTACTGCTACAATATCACTGCTACCACTGCTACTGTTACCATTACTACTGCTGCTATCATCAAAACTATCATACTACTATGCTACTAATCACTTTGCTACAAATAATTAACCTCCAAGTGTGGTTGAATTGACAACTCAGCTGCTAATACCTTCAAATATTCTTTGGCTCCCCTTGTGTCGAATCTATAAATTTGGGTTAAATACTTACCCTCAAAAACTATTGCGATCCCTTATACTTGTGGGTTATCAGTCTTCAGATCACAGAATGCTACCTGCTGAAGTAGATATGTTGTTGTTACAGATAGCTCCTTCGAGGAGGATTCAGAGGCAGATGACTAGTCCTATTTCTCCCCTGAGGTGTATGCTCAAACTTGGCAGGGTTATATTTGAAGGAAATATGCCCTATAGGCAATAATAAAGTTGTTGTTTTATATTTCCTTATATCATGATAAATGTTTATTATTCATGCTAGAATTCTATTAAATGGAAACTTGATACATGTGTGAATATATAGACAAAACACTGTGTCCATAGTAAGCCTCTACTAGACTAGCTCGTTAATGAAAGATGGTTAAGTTTCCTAACCATAGACATGTGTTGTCATTTGATGAACGGGATCACATCATTAGGAGAATGATGTGATGGACAAAACCCATTTGTTAGCTCATAATGTTGATCCTTCAGTTTTATTGCTATTGCTTTCTTCATGTCAAATACATATTCCTTCGGCTATGAGATTATGCAACTCCCGAATACCAGAGGAATACCTTGTGTGCTATCAAACTTCACAATGTAACTGGGTGATTATAAAGATGCTCTACAGGTATCTCTGAAGGTGTTCGTTGGGTTGGCATAGATCAAGATTAGGACTTGTTACTCCGAGTATCAGAGAGGTATCTCTGGGCCCTCTCGGTAATGCACATCATAATAAGCCTTGCAAGCAATGTGACTAATGAGTTAGTTGCTGGATGATGTATTACAGAACGAGTAAAGAAACTTGCCGATAACGAGATTGAACTAGGTATGTAGATACCAACGATCGAAGCTCGGGCAAGTAACATACTGATGACAAAGGGAATAACGTATGTTGTCATTACGGTACGACCGATAAAGATCTTCGTAGAATATGTGGGAATCAATATGAGCATCCAGGTTCTGTTGTTGGTTATAGACCGGAGAGGTCTCTCGGTCATGTCTACATAGTTCTCGAATCCGTAGGGTCAGCACGTTTAACGTTCGATGACGATTTTGTATTATATGAGTTATGTGATTTGGTGACTGAATGTTGTTCAGAGTCCCACATGAGATCATGGACACGACGAGGAGTCTCTAAATGGTCGAGAGGTAAAGATTCATATATTGGACGATGATATTCGGACACGAAAGTGTTCCAGGAGTACCGGGTACATATCGAGTCACCGGAAGGGGTTCTGGGCATCCCGCCGGCAACTACATGGGCCTAATGGGCCAAGAAGGGGACATACCAGCCCCTAGGGGGCTGGTGCGCCCCATGTAGGCCGAAATAAGGGGGAAGGAAAGAGGGGAAGGGATAAAGGAAGGGGAGCAATTCGGCCTCCCCCTTCCTTCTCTCCTCCCAGCTCCTTCCTTCCCCCTCCGGATGAATATGGAAGGGGGAGGCCGAATTGGGAGGCGCCCAAGTAGGATTCCTTCTACTTGGGGCGCCCCCTTGTCCGCCTCTCCTC
>NC_041389.1:372703183-372728751 GCF_002162155.2 Triticum dicoccoides | reverse complement strand
CACGGGATCAGAATAATATTCTGATCACAACCTGAACTTCCTGAGTAACGCGCCTGAACTTCTCTCTGTACGAACCCGACCTTCGGGCTATCTTCGCAACCGTGCTTTCTATCTCGAGTTTTTCTGGTTAGTCGTGTTCCATGTGATGTAAGTGTAATCTTCAAATGATTTTTAGCAACTAAATACTTGTTTTAGATAGGAATCTCGCTCATAGGAGGATTTTGCACTCGGGTCGTGAAGAACTCGCGTTTTTTGCGATTTTACTGCCTGAGTTGTTCGACCTGAACTTCCCGCTGTGCTAGGTTAAACTTCCCGCAACATTGGCCAAATAGGGCTTGCTATATATCGTTCGAAAGCTATGGACACGAGTATCATGACCCAAGTTAAATTTTTCGCAAAATCTAAGCGGTTTAGGAGCAGTTTTGAAAACCGTTTGTTCTTCACACAAAAAACACGAATCGTAATTTTGATCGCATTTCTAAACCGTTTATCGGAATGAGGCATATAATATGGTGTTGGAAAGCTTCTGCAAAACCGCTCCTTCCATATGTTGAAAGTTTTTTCTAATTCTCTATGGTTAAAGAGTAATTTGTAAAAACGTAAAATTTCGTAAATCGAATAGCTGAGTTCATTTTTTGGATGTCATTTCTAAATGGTTAATCCAATGGAGGCATATCATATGGCGTTGGAAATCTTATGAAAATGCGCTACTTTTTCATCTTGAAAGTTTTTTTTCTAATTTTGAATGGTTTAAGAGTAGTTTAGAAAATGGTCCAAGTCCTACCGAATTCGTATTTTCGAGCTAATTTTTTAACCGTGCGTACGAATGCAGCAAATGATATGGCGTTGGAAAGCTTGAAGAAATGCGAAACCATTTGGTATGTATTGTTTCTCCCAATTCATTACGGTTTTAAGTCAGTTTCGACAATAGCCAAAAACGTATTTTTGACGTAATTTCTACAAACACGCGCCGACAATAGGCAAATAATATACATTTGAAAAGCTACGGAAAATGCAAAACTTTTTCATGTTGATGGTTTTCTCTGATTCCTAGCCGTTTTTAAGTAATTCCGAAAACGGCGGGATCATTCGTTCTGCCTCTACCGCAAAACAGATTCTTCGAAAATGCACCGCGTGAAGAACCTGAACTTCTCGGCGCGTGTACCTGAACTTCACTGTTTTTCACGTGATTTTTTTGCTCGTAGATCTTCATCCACTGCTTGTAGTTCTCCCTCCCACTCACGGGAATTGAGCGGGTGATATACCGATGGAAAGCTACTGTAAACACACAACTTTCCCGTGTTGATCATTTTTTCATACTCGCGACGATTTTGAATGTTTTTCATCTGAAATTCATTTAGCGTAGTAGTTGAACTTCCTGCTGTTTTCACGTTGAACTTCTGGGACGTATTTTTGTTTGTAATTTTCTCATCCATTCGTAAGTGTTACACAAATAATATTCCTTTTGTACAAACGTCTCTCACAATAATTTTTTTAACTTTCTCCAACCAAGGACTTGAACTTACACAAATGATATTACCGTCGTTTCGAGGTAAATTAGAATATGGCAAGATCACGATTTATGCGTTCATCGTGAACAGAAATGCACTACGTGAAGTAGTTGAACTTTTGGAGCATGTCTGTTTGAACTTCACTCTGTTTTTTGACGTGATGTTTTTCGCCCGTAATTCTCAAACCACTTACCATAATTGAGCAAATGATATACCGATGTAAAGCTATTAAAAACACACAGCTTTTTTGTGTTGATGAGTTTTTCATACTCGCAACGGTTCAAAATATATTTTTTAATGCGTAAAACAACGTATTTTTTGCCTATTTTTTACATGTAACTGAAGGTCGGACGTCTCACACTAGAGATCTCGAACTTCACCGGGAGTAGCACGTGAACTTCTAGCAACAAAATCTTTTAAGCTTTTTGTTTTCTATTCTTATTTTCCTATCTGAAACACATTTCATGTAATAGTTGAACTTCCCACTATTTTCATCTTGAACTTCTGTCATGTATTTTTGTTCAACCTCTCTCACAAGAATTTTTTGAACTTCCCTGGACAAAGCACTTGAACTTCTAGCAACAACTTTTTTAGAAGTTATTTTATTTTTGAACTTCTTGTTTCCATTCTTTAATAACGAGATAAATCTGAGTTTCCTATAATCATCAAACTTCTGCATCTTTTTAATTTGGACTTCCTTGTTTTATTTCTTAATTTTTTTCTATGAAATTTTGAAGCGCTCTATTTTTTAAATGTTGAACTTCTTGTTTCCATTCTTTAATAACAAGGAAAATCTGAGTTTCTATAATCATCGAACTTCTCCATCTTTTTAATTTGGACTTCCTGGTTTTATTTCTTAATATTTTTTATGAAATTTTGAAGCGCCCTATTTCTAAAATTTGAACTTCTTGTTATTTTATTTTTGAACTTCTTTGTTTCCATACTTTATAACGAGGAAAATCTGAGTTTTCTATAATCATCGAACTTCTTCATCTTTTTAATTTGGACTTCCTGGTTTTATTTATTTTAGTAATGGAAAAAATCCTACTTTATGATAGACATCGGGCCACTCCATTTATAAATTTGAACTTCTAGGTTTATTTTAATAGAGAAATCTTTTTTACAAAATTGTTTGAGATGATTTGGACTTCGTGTTTTATTTTCCATTAACTGCAAAAATCCAAGTTTTGCTATAAACGAAAAACAGTGAACCACTCCCTTATTTCAATTTGACCTTATAGGTATTTTTTAGAAACGGGAAAAATCCTTTTTTATAACTTCAAATTTAAAATGGGGAAAATTGTTTTTTAGAAACGGGGGAGATCAAGGGACTTGAACGACCTGGGTTCACAGTGTTGAACGACCTGTGTTCACCAATTTGTACTTCAAGAAAAAATGAAATAATTATTTACTTAGCTTGTTCCAAACGAGGGATATCTGGACATATGTCAAGTCAAATTTTCATAAGCCAAATACAGAAACAATGGAACAAGAAAAAACATATTTTCAATTATTCTCTCGGATTGTTGCCATACCAACAAACACATGTTGTATCTCTCATTTCTCACCACTCTGAAGAAAAAAAGGTAGAAAACACATTTTTTGGGATGTCAGTGCTCCCTCAATCTTGGGGAAATAACTACAGAAGGACGAAAACTGAAATTTTTATGTTGGCACTTCAGGTGAAACGAAACCACGTACTCCTTTTTTCATCAAAGTAGGATAACAGAGCGGACATCTATGGACGTATGTGTTCATCTTTTCTTTTTCTAGTTTTTGGTGAAGTTAGATTTTTGGCTTGCAGATTTTTAGTAGCATAGTAGGGCAAGCATCAACAGCTGTATTTCGGGGGTGGCGATGACTGAAAGTGTCTCCTATTTTTTCAGGCAAAAAAGTAGAACTCTAATATCAGTTCCTCACATTCTACATAGTTAATTCTTTTTAACAACGTATGCAATGAACTAACGAATCGAAACTCTGAAAGGGACTCTCTTTTATGCAGATGCAGACCCAAACATTCAGGATTCTTTTTCAACATACCAAGATGACAACAGAGAAGCATACATATCAGCAGAGAAGCAGCCATACTTTGATGAGCTCATGACATTCCCCTGAACAGAGTAGAGGCGAGTAGCTCATGGACCTGGCCGTGTACAGCAGAAGGAAGCGAATGGAGTCCATGATTGTAGGGGTCATCCATGAGAGGCACAGAGTAGAGTAGTGGAATGACCGAGGCATTGCGGCGCCAGCTATAGGTGGTGGACCGTGGTGGTAGTAGGTGGTAGTGTCGCGCGCGGGAGCTTTGTGTCGACACCTCCTCCAGCTGTAGGTCGACGCTCCCTGAAGCTGCAGGTCGATGCCAACTCTAGCTGCTGATAGCGCCTAATCCATATGGACGACGCTGCTACGAGGCACCCAGCGCAGGGCGTGTCGACAACGAGGAAGGACCCGGAGGCGTCTGATCCAGATGACCGGCCGCGGCGGCATCCAGTGCCATCTCTGGCTAAATAGACCGTGGGCTTTGGCGGCGAGCTCGTGTGACCTTTAGAGGAGTTGACCTGCTGTTGTTGACCGACGTGGACTGCAGCAGCTGCCATGTTTTGTTGATGCATATGCGAGGATGAGGTGAGCAGCAGGACGGGACGGGGACATTGGTCGGGAGGTGGAGGAGTGGCATGGATCCGCTAGTCTGGGACACATTAGCGAGGTCTATGGCTAGGGCTTCGGCGTTGGTGATGGAGCCAGGCGGCGCGACCGGCAGAGTTGGTGGGATTTTGCACTTGGTTGTAGGAGAAGCAGCGGGCATGGGGCTGCTGAGGCAGGATCACCGGTGGAGGCCTAGTCGATGTGGGTCGCCGCGTTGGACCTGGCCGACGACCGGCGCGTTTGCGGGGAAGCCGCCGTCAAGCTTCCCGCATGTTCCAGCGGCTTGGCCAGTCCGGCAACTGCCGGTGCGGCGGGGCAGGATCTGGCGGGTGCTCCGACGGATCTGGGTGGGGTAGGTGGTTGCCGGTGCGGCGGGTTGGGTGAACGGGCGGCGGTAGGAGGTCGCGCGCGACCACTGCGCCTGACCTGGACCTTCCCTGGTCGCCGGATTTGGTGGGAGGCGCACGGGGCCAGGGAAGTCTAGGAACGCCGGAGATGGGGGGCTAGTGGAGGGAGGCACGCTGGGGATTGGGGTGGGGTGGGCGGGGGGTTGGGCTGGATCGGGGAGGTAAGTGGGGGACGGTGACAAAGCAAGTGGGTCACGGGGGCGCATCGGGTTGGATCCAGGAACACCTCGCTCGCGCCGTTATAGGGTCGACCGTGATCCAAATAGTTATTCTAATCTCAGGATTAGAATAGTGTCACTATCAGAAAGGGCAGCACCACCGTGTCCCAGGATTAGAATAGTGTACATGCAATAAGGAAGAGGAAGAGGAGGAAACTGTTGTGTGCGGTGAAGCTCGAAATGATCAAAGCATACGATAGGGTGGAATGGAATTTTCTTGAACAAGTCATGCTGAAGTTTGGCTTCTCCAGTCACTGGACGGAGATGGTTATGAGATGTGTCAAGTCGTCTAAGTTCTGCGTCAAGCTGAATGGGGGTTTCTCTACCAAGTTCATACCCTCGCGTGGACTTAGGCAGGGTGATCCTCTCTCGCTATATCTTTTCCTCTTCTGTGTAGAGGGCTTTTCGGCGATGCTGAAGAATGCACAACGGGAAGATAAGTTAAAGGGAGTATCGTTTGGGTCTCGGGGGCCTACAGTCACCCATCTTTTGTTCGCCGATGATAGTGTGGTTTTTCTGGAGGGGTCCCGAGGAAACTTTGAGGTTCTTCGCGAAATACTGCATGATTATGAGGTGGTCTCGGGTCAGAAAGTTAATCTTCAAAAATCTGCAATCTTTTTTGGTAAGGGCTGCTCTGATGAAGTGAAGGCAGAGGTGCAACAGATCAGTGGGATCGCCATGGAAGCCTTAGGAGAACGGTATCTTAGGCTCCCCACTGTTGTCGGGAAATCGAAGGACGGTACCTTCAAGTATGTAGAAGAAAGTGCGAGAGGAAAAGTGTCCGGTTGGAAAGGACAAGGATTGTCCAAGACGGCTAGAGAGGTGCTTGTGAAGTCTGGGCTCCAGTCTACCCCAACCTTTACCATGAGCTGCTTTCAACTCACAAAGAAAATGTGCGAGAATTTGTCATCTATCTCCTCGAACTTCTAGTGGGGTGAAGCGAATGGTCAAAAGAGGGTACACTGGATTGCGTGGTAAAAAATGTGCAGGAGGAAGCATGAAGGTGGACTAGGCTTTCGGGATCCGGAGGCTTTCAACCAAGCTATGCTTGCAAGACAAGCTTGGAGAATTCTCCAAGTTCCGGACTCTTTATGTGCTCAAGTGCTAAAGGCTCGATACTTTGGTGAGGGGTCCATTCTAAATACAACATGCCTGGAGGGGTGCTCCTTCACTTTCAGAAGTATTCTGCATGGAAGGGATCTTTTGGTCGATGGTCTTATTTGGAGAATAGGAGACGGGACAGCGATCAAGGTTCACCATGACAATTGGATTCCTAGGAAATGAAGTCTAAGGCCACTGGGCCAAAGATACATACATGGAATAACACGCGTGGGTGATCTTCTTAACGAGCAAAGGAGCGCCTGGGATCGGGACAAGGTGCGTGCCATGTTTTCCTCTGATGAGGCGGAGGAGATCCTGCATATTCCGGTGGGGGGGCCAACAATGCATGACTATCTGGCATGGAATTACACCAAAAATGGTGTGTTCTCTGTACGCTTGGCGTACCACCTGCGGATGAGGTAGAGAATGAAGGAAATATGCCCTAGAGGCAATAATAAAGTTATTATTTATTTCCTTATTTCATGATAAATGTTTATTATTCATGCTAGAATTGTATTAACCGGAAACATGATACATGTGTGAATACATAGACAAACATAGTGTCACTAGTATGCCTCTACTTGACTAGCTCGTGAATCAAAGATGGTTAAGTTTCCTAGCCATGGACAAAAGAGTTGTCATTTGATTAACGGGATCACATCATTAGGAGAATGATGTGATTGACTTGACCCATTCCGTTAGCTTAGCACACGATCATTTAGTATGTTGCTACTGCTTTCTTCATGACTTATACATGTTCCTGTGACTATGAGATTATGCAACTCCCGTTTACCAGAGGAACACTTTGTGTGCTACCAATCGTCACAACGTAACTGGGTGATTATAAAGGTGATCTACAGGTGTCTCCGAAGGTACATGTTGGGTTGGCGTATTTCGAGATTAGGTTTTGTCACTCTGATTGTCGAAGAGGTATCTCTGGGCCCTCTCGGTAATACACATCACTTAAGCCTTGCAAGCATTGCAACTAATGAGTTAGTTGTGGGATGATGTATTATGGAACGAGTAAAGAGACTTGCCGGTAACGAGATTGAACTAGATATTGGATACCGACGATCGAATCTCGGGCAAGTAACATACCGATGACAAAGGGAACAACGTATGTTGTTATGCCGTTTTACCGATAAAGATCTTCGCAGAATATGTAGGAGCCAATATGAACATCCAGGTTCCACTATTGGTTATTGACCGGAAACAGTTCTAGGTCATGTCTACATAGTTCTCGAACCCGTAGGGTCCGCACGCTTAAGGTTTCAATGACAGTTATATTATGAGTTTATGAGTTTTGATGTACCGAAGGAGTTCGGAGTCCCGGATGAGATCGGGGACATGACGAGGAGTCTCGAAATGGCCGAGATGTAAAGATCGATATATTGGACGACTATATTCGGAGTTCGGAAAGGTTCCGAGTGATTTGGGTATTTTTCGGAGTACCGGAGAGTTACGGGAATTCGCCGGAGAGAAGTATTGGGCCTGATTGGGTCATACGGGATAGAGAGAGGGGCTGCCTAGGGCAGGCCGCGCGCCCCCCCATGGCCTAGTCTGAATTGGACTAGGGGGAGGGGCCGCACCCCCCTCCTTCCTTCCCTTCTCTCTTCCCCTTCCTTGTCTCCTACTCCTACTACATGGAAGGACTCCTAGTTGGACTAGGAAAGGGGGAATCCTACTCCCGGTGGGAGTAGGACTCCCCTAGGGCGCGCCATAGAGAGGGCCGGCCCTCCCCTCCTCCACTCCTTTATATACGGGGGCAGGGGGCACCCCATAGACACACAAGTTGATCTACGGATCGTTCCTTAGCCGTGTGCGGTGCCCCCCTCCACCATATTCCACCTCGGTCATATCGTCGCAGAGTTTAGGCGAAGCCCTGCGCCGGTAGAGCATCGTCATCGTCACCAAGCCGTCGTGCTGACGGAACTCATCCCCGACGCTTTGCTGGATTGGAGCCCGGGGAACATCATCGAGCTGAACGTGTGCTGAACACGGAGGTGCCGTACTTTCGGTGCTTGGATCGGTCGAATCGTGAAGACGTACGACTACATCAACCGCGTTGTCATAACGCTTCCGCTTACGGTCTACGAGGATACGTGGACAACTCTCTCCCCTCTCGTTGCTATACCATCACCATGATCTTGCGTGTGTGTAGGAATTTTTTTGAAATTACTACGTTCCCCAACAGTGGCATCCGAGCCTAGGTTTTATGCGTTGATGTTATATGCACAAGTAGAACAGAAATGAGTTGTGGGCGATACAAGTCATACTGCTTACCAGCATGTCATACTTTGGTTCGGCGGTATTGTTGGATGAAGCGGCCCGGACCGACATTACGCGTACGCTTACGCGAGACTAGTTCTACCGACGTGCTTTGCACACAGGTGGCTGGCGGGTGTCAGTTTCTCCAACTTTAGTTGAACCGAGTGTGGCTACGCCCGGTCCTTGCCAAGGTTAAAACAACACTAACTTGACGAACTATCGTTGTGGTTTTGATGCGTAGGTAAGAACGGTTCTTGCTAAGCCCGTAGCAGCCACGTAAAACTTGCAACAACAAAGTAGAGGACGTCTAACTTGTTTTTGCAGGGCATGTTGTGATGTGATATGGTCAAGACGTGATGCTATATTTATTGTATGAGATGATCATGTTTTGTAACCGAAGTTATCGGCAACTGGCAGGAGCCATATGGTTGTCGCTTTATTGTATGAAATGCAAACGCCCTGTAATTGCTTTACTTTATCACTAAGTGGTAGCGATAGTCGTAGAAGCAAATAGATGGCGTAAACGACAATGATGCTATGATGGAGATCAAGGTGTCGCGTCGGTGACGATGGTGATCACGATGGTGCTTCGAAGATGGAGATCACAAGCACAAGATGATGATGGCCATATCATATCACTTATATTGATTGCATGTGATGTTTATCCTTTATGCATCTTATCTTGCTTTGATTGACGGTAGCATTTTAAGATGATCTCTCACTAAAAATTATCAAGAAGTGTTCTCCCTGAGTATGCACCGTTGCCAAAGTTCGTCGTGCCCAGACACCACGTGATGATCGGGTGTTATAAGCTCTACGTCCATCTACAACGGGTGCAAGCCAGTTTTGCACACGCAGAATACTCAGGTTAAACTTGACGAGCCTAGCATATGCAGATATGGCCTCGGAACACGGAGACCTAAAGGCGAGCATGAATCATATAGTAGATATGATCAACATAGAGATGTTCACCATTGAAAACTACTCCATCTCACGTGATGATCGGTTATGGTTTAGTTGATTTGGATCACGTGATCACTTAGATGACTAGAGAGATGTCTGTCTAAGTGGGAGTTCTTAAATAATATGATTAATTGAACTTAAATTTATCATGAACTTAGTCCTGGTAGTATTTTGCAAATTATGTTGTAGATCAATAGCTTGCCTTGTTGCTTTCATATGTTTATTTTTATATGTTCCTAGAGAAAATTGTGTTGAAAGATGTTAGTAGCAATGATGCGGACTGGATCCGTGATCTGAGGTTTATCCTCATTGCTGCACAGCAGAATTATGTCCTTAATGCACCGCTAGGTGACAGACCTATTGCAGGAGCAGATGCAGACGTTATGAACGTTTGGCTAGCTCAATATGATGACTACTTTATAGTTCAGTGCACCATGCTTAACGGCTTAGATACTTCAAAGACGTTTTGAACGTCATGGACCATATGAGATGTTCCAAGAGTTGAAGTTAATATTTCAAGCAAATACCCGAGTTGAGAGATATAAAATCTCCAACAAGTTCTATAGCTAAAAGATGGAGGAGAATCGCTCAACTAGTGAGCATGTGCTCAGATTGTCTGGGTACTTCAATCGCTTGAATCAAGTGGGAGTTAATCTTCCAGATAAGATAGTGAATGAAAGAATTCTCTAGTCACCACCACCAAGTTAGTAGAACTTCGTGATGAACTATAATGCAAGGGATGACGAAAACGATTCCCGAGCTCTTCATGATGTTGAAATCGACGAAGGTAGAAAACAAGAAAGAGCATCAAGTGTTGATGATTGACAAGACCACTAGTTTCAAGAAAAGGGCAAAGGGAAAGAAAGGGAAACTTCAAGTAGAATGGCAAACATGTTGTCACTCCCGTGAAGAAGACCAAAGCTAGACAAAAGCCTGAAACTGAGAGCTTACACTGCAAAGGAAATAGTCACTGGAAGCGGAAATGCCCTGAATATTTGGTGGATAAGAAGGATGCCAAAGTGAACAAGGGTGTATTTGATATACAGGTGTTTGATGTGTGCCTTACTAGTGTTTATAGTAGCCCCTGAGTATTTGATACTTGTTCGGTTGCTAATATTAGTAAATCGAAACAGGAGTTACATAATAAACAGAGACTAGTTGAGGGGAAGTGACGATGAGTGTTGGAAATAGTTCCAAGATTGATATGATCATCATCACACACTCCCTATATTTTCGAGATTAGTGTTAAACCTAAATAAATGTTATTTAGCGTTTGCGTTGAGCATAAATGTGATTTTATCATGTTTGTTGCGATACGGTTATTCATTTGAAGTTAAAGAATAATTGTTATTCTGTTTACATGAATAAGACCTTCGATGGTTATACACCCAATGAAAATAGTTTGTTGGATCTCGATCGTAGTGATACACATATTCATAATATTGATGCCAAAAGATGCAAAGTTAATAATGATAGTGCAACTTATTTGTGGCAATGCCGTTTGGGTCATATCGGTGTAAAGCGCATGAAGAAACTCCATAAAGATGGATTTTTGGAATCACTTGGTTATGAATCATTTGATGCTTGCGAACCGTGCCTTTTGGGAAAGATGACTAAAACTCCGTTCTCCGGAACAATGGAACAAGCTACTGACTTGATGGAAATAATACATATCAATGTATGTGATCCAATGAGTGTTGATGCTCGTGGCAAGTATCGTTATTTTCTGACCTTCACAAGATGATTTGAGTAGATATGAGTATATCTACTTGATGAAACATAAGTCTGAAATAGTTGAAAGGTTCAAAGAATTTCAGAGTGAAGTGGAAAAATCATCGTAACAAGAAAATAAAGTTTCTGCAATCTGATCACGGAGACGAATATTTAAGTTACGAGTTAGGTCTTCAATTAAAACAATGTGGAATAGTTTCACCGCTCAGGCCACCTGGAACACCACAATGTTATGGTGTGTCCGAACGTCGTAACCGCACTTTATTGGATATGGTGCGATCTATGATGTCTCTTACTGATTTACCACTATTATTTTGGGGTTATGCATTAGAGACAGCTACATTCACGTTAAAAGGGCACCGTCTAAATCCGTTGAGACAACACCATATGAACTGTGGTTTAGCAAGAAACCCAAGTTGTCATTTCTTAAAGTGTGGGGCTGCGATGCTTATGTGAAAAAGTTTCATCCTGATAAGCTCAAACCCAAATCGGAGAAGTGCGTCTTCATAGAATACCCAAAGGAAATTGTTGGGTACACCTTCTATCACAGATCAGAAGGCAAGATATTCGTTGCTAAAAATGGATCCTTTCTAGAGAAGGAGTTTCTCTCGAAAGAAGTGAGTGGGAGGAAAGTAAGAGCTTGATAAGGTAATTTGTACCTTCTCCCGAATTGGAAAGTAGTTCATCACAGAAATCAGTTCCAGTGATTCCTACACCAATTAGTGAGGAAGCTAATGATGATGATCATGAAACTTCAAATCAAGTTACTACAGAAACCTCGTAGGTCTTCCAAAGTACAGTCCGCACCAGAGTGGTACGGTAATCCTATTCTGGAAGTCATGTTACTAGACCATGATGAACCTACGAACTATGAGGAAGCGATGATGAGCCCAGATTCCGCGAAATGGCTTGAGGCCATGAAATCTGAGATATGATCCATGTATGAGAACAAAGTGTAGACTTTGATTGACTTGCCCGATGATCGGTGAGTCATTAAGAATAAATGGATCTTCAAGAGGAAGACGGACGCTGATAGTAGTGTTACTATCTACAAAGCTAGAATTGTCGCAAAAGGTTTTCGAGAAGGTCAAAGTGTTGACTACGTTGAGAGTTTCTCACTCGTATCTATGCTTAAGTCTGTCTGAATCATATTAGCAATTTCCGCATTTTACAAAATCTGGCAAATGGATAGACAAAACTGCATTCCTTAATGGATTTATTTAAGAAGAGTTGTATATGATGCAACCAGAAGGTTTTTTCAATCCTAAAGGTGTTAACAAAATGTGCAAGCTCTAGCGATCCATCAATGGACTGGTGCAAGCATCTTGGAGTTGGAATATACTCCTTGATAAGTTGATCAAAGCATATAGTTTTAATACAGACTTGCGGTGAAGCCTGTATTTACAAGAAAGTGAGTGGGAGCACTACAGCATTTCTGATAAGTATATGTGAATGACATATTGTTGATCGGAAATAATGTAGAATTTTTCCGGAAAGCATAAAGGAGTGTTTGAAAGGAGTTTTTCAAAGAAAGACCTTGGTGAAGCTGCTTACATATTGAACATCAATATCTATTGAGATAGGTCAAGACGCTTGATAAGATTTTTCAATGAGTACATACCTTGACAAGATTTTGAAGTAGTTCAAAATGGAACAGTGAAAGAAAGAGTTCTTGCCTGTGTTGCAAGGTGTGAAGTTGAGTAAGACTCAAAACCCAACCATGGCAGAAAATAGAAAAGAATGAACAGTCATTCCCTATGCCTCAGTCATAGGTTCTATAAAGTATGCTATGCTGTGTACTAGACCTATTATATACCTTGCTCTGAGTTTGGCAAAGGAATACAATTTTGATCTAAGAGTAGATCACTAGACAGCAGTCAAGAATATCCTTAGTGAGGACTAAGGAGATGTTTATCGATTATGGAGGTGATAAAAGAGTTCGTCTTAAAGAGTTACATCGATGCAAACTTTTACACTAATCTAGATGACTCTAAGTCTCAATCTGGATACATATTGAAAGTGGGAGCAATTATCTAGAGTAGCTCCGTGCAGAGTATTAAAGACATAAGAATATTCGCAAAATACATACAGCTCTGTATGTAACAGACCCGTTGACTAAATTTCTCTCACAAGCAAAGCATGATCATACCTTAGTACTCTTTGGGTGTTAATCACATAGCGATGTGAACTAGATTATTGACTCTAGTAAACCCTTTGGGTGTTGATCACATGATGATGTGAACTATGGGTATTAATCACATACAGATGTGAATATTGGTGTTAAATCACATAGTGATGTGAACTAGATTATTGACTCTAGTGCAAGTGGGAGACTGAAGGAAATATGCCCTAGAGGCAATAATAAAGTTATTATTTATTTCCTTATTTCATGATAAATGTTTATTATTCATGCTAGAACTGTATTAACCGGAAACATGATACATGTGTGAATACATAGACAAACATATTTTCACTAGTATGCCTCTACTTGACTAGCTCGTGAATCAAAGATGGTTAAGTTTCCTAGCCATGGACAAAAGAGTTGTCATTTGATTAACGGGATCACATCATTAGGAGAATGATGTGATTGACTTGACCCATTCCGTTAGCTTAGCACACGATCGTTTAGTATGTTGCTACTGCTTTCTTCATGACTTGTAGATGTTCCTATGACTATGAGATTACGCAACTCCCGTTTACCAGAGGAACACTTTGTGTGCTACCAAACGTCACAACGTAACTGGGTGATTATAAAGGTGCTCTACAGGTGTCTCCGAAGGTACATGTTGGGTTGGCGTATTTCGAGATTAGGTTTTGTCACTCCGATTGTCGGAGAGGTATCTCTGGGCCCTCTCAGTAATACACATCACTTAAGCCTTGCAAGCATTGCAACTAATGAGTTAGTTGTGGGATGATGTATTACGGAACGAGTAAAGAGACTTGCTGCTAACGAGATTGAACTAGGTATTGGATACCGACGATCGATTCTCGGGCAAGTAACATACCAATGACAAAGGGAACAACGTATGTTGTTATGCGGTTTGACCGATAAAGATCTTCGTAGAATATGTAGGAGCCAATATGAACATCCAGGTTCCACTATTGGTTATTGACCGGAAACAGTTCTAGGTCATGTCTACATAGTTCTCGAACCCGTAGGGTCCGCACGCTTAAGGTTTCAATGACAGTTATATTATGAGTTTATGAGTTTTGATGTACCGAAGGAGTTCGGAGTCCCAGATGAGATCGGGGACATGACGAGGAGTCTCGAAATGGCCGAGACGTAAATATAGATATATTGGACGACTATATTCGGAGTTCGGAAAGGTTCCGAGTGATTCGGGTATTTTTCGGAGTACCGGAGAGTTACGGGAATTCGCCGGGGAGAAGTATTGGCCCTGATTGGGTCATACGGAAAAGAGAGAGGGGCTGCCTAGGGCAGGCCGCGCGCCCCCCCATGGCCTAGTCCGAATTGGACTAGGGGGAGGGGCCGCACCCCCCCTCCTTCCTTCCCTTCTCTCTTCCCCTTCCTTGTCTCCTACTCCTACTACATGGAAGGACTCCTAGTTGGACTAGGAAAGGGGGAATCCTACTCCTGGTGGGAGTAGGACTCCCCTAGGGCGCTCCATAGAGAGGGCCGGCCCTCCCCTCCTCCACTCCTTTATATACAGGGGCAGGGGGCACCCCATAGACACACAAGTTGATCTACGGATCGTTCCTTAGCCGTGTGCGGTGCCCCACTCCACCATATTCCACCTCGGTCATATCGTCGCAGAGTTTAGGCGAAGCCCTGCGCCGATAGAACATCATCATCATCACCATGTCATCGTGCTGACAGAACTCATCCCCGACGCTTTGCTGGATTGGAGCCCGGGGAACGTCATCGAGCTGAACGTGTGCTGAACACGGAGGTGCCGTACGTTCGGTGCTTGGATCGGTCGAATCGTGAAGACGTACGACTACATCAACCGCGTTGTCATAACGCTTCCGCTTATGGTCTATGAGGGTACGTGGAAAACTCTCTCCCCTCTCGTTGCTATACCATCACCATGATCTTGCGTGTGCGTAGGAATTTTTTTGAAATTACTACGTTCCCCAACAGAGAAGTCTCAAGGCTGGCCAGCCGGAATCATCTTCAACCTTGGCTGATCACAAGGCATGGATCAGTTTGTGGGATACTATAGCACCGGGGAAGGTTAAAACTCACATGTGGCGCTTGATTCGCAACGGTCTGGCAGTACGTTCAAAACTTAAAAGAAGGAAGATTAAGGAGGGAGTGTTCTGTGTGGCTTGTGGAAGGGAGGAAACGAACTATCACAGGTTTTGGGACTGCTTTCATTCAAGGTTGTTCTGGAAAATAATGCGTTCGGAATTGGGGGTGCCGGTGGCGATCCCACCGGAGTTGGTTAGTCCCCAGAATGCATTAGCGAGATGGCTGCTGTCTTGGCATGCGGATGCATCGGATGATGAGTGGGCGGTCATGGTCCAAGGAATCTATGCGCTGTGGATGGCTCGTAATAATGCCAGGGACGGGCAGAGAATAGAGGATGCTCATGATATTGCGAGAAGGGTTTTAACAGTGATGGGCGAGTGGCAAGCTATCCATGGAAAGAAGAGCAAGCTCGTTAACCCAGCCCCGAGGGAGGAGTGGTGCCCACCAGAGGATGAGTGGGTAAAAGCAAACATGGACGGGGCGATCTCAAAGGTTGGCGACAGGGGAGGAGCAGTAGTCGTTCTCAGAAATCAGGAAGGGGCATTACTGGGAGGAGCTTGTCATGCGATCGGTCATTGCAAGGAACCGGCATTGGTCGAGCTGTTGGCCTGCAGAAGAGCAATACAACTCGCGCAGGATCTGAATATTCAAAACCTCCATTTGGAGATGGACTGCCGGGAGATTGTAGGTAAACTGCAGAACAAAGAGAAGGATTTATCACCGCTCGGGCCAATTGTTGAAGAGGTCAAGCACATGCTGGAATCAAGGGGTGGATGGAAGATTACATGGGTTCAAAGTTCGGCAAATAATGCTGCGCATCGGCTAGCGAGAGAGTCTGTGTCGAATAATCTTTGTAAGGAGTGGATGCATGTTCCACCAGACTGTATCTTGCAGGTTCTAGCGGACGAAATCCCTGGTTGGGAGCTTTAAATAAAGTTTGTTGTGAGTTTCAAAAAAAAAAGAATAGTGTATATATATATATATATATATATATATATATATATATATATATATGGGGAGGGGCACCGCTAGAACAGATACCAACAATTGTTAGGCGTGTGCGGCGCTCCCTCCATAGTTTACGCCTCCGGTCATATCTTCGTAGCGCTTAAGCGAAGCCCTGCGAAGATCACTTCACCATCACCTTCACCACGCCATCATGCTGACGGAAATCTCCCTCGACACTTTGTTGGATCAACAGTTCGAGGGACGTCATCGAGTTGAACTTGTGCACAACTCGGAGGTGCCATACGTTCAGTGCTTCAGTCGGAACGAGAACAAGTTTGACTACATCAACCGTGTTGTCAAATGCTTCCACTTTCGGTCTAGGAGGGTACATGGACACACTCTCCCCCTCTTGTTGCTATGCATCTCCTAGATAGATCTTGCGTGAGCATTGGAATTTTTTTGAAATTGCATGCTATGTTTCCCAACATTGGCATCCGAGCCAGGTCTATGCGTAGATCATATGCACGAGTAGAACACAAAGAGTTGTGGGCGGTGACAGTCATACTGCTTACCACAAATGTCTTATTTTGATTCGGTGGTATTGTTGGATGAAGCGGCCTAGACCAACCTTACATGACCACATTCATGAGATCGGTTCCACCGACAGACATGCAACTAGTTTTACATAAAGGTGGTTGCGGGTGTCTGTTTCTCCAACTTTAGTTGAATCACATTTGACTCTGGTCGGTCCTTGTTGAAAGTTAAAACAGCAAACTTGATAAATCACCGTTATGGTTTTGATGCGTAGCTAAGAAAGGTTCTTGCTAGATGCCCATAGCAGCCACGTAAAACTTGCGACAACAAAGTAGAGGATGTCTAACTTGTTTTTTTGCAGGGCATGTTGTGATGTGATATGGTCAAGACATGATGTGATATACGTTGTTGTATGAGATGATCAAATTTTGTATAAGTTATCGGAAACTAGCAGGAGCCTTATGGTTGTCGCTTTATTGTATGAAATGCAAAAACCATGTAATTGCTTTACTTTATCACTATGCGTTAGCGATAGTTGTAGAAGCAATAGTTGGCGATATGACCACGATGCTATTATGGAGATCAAGGTGTCAAGCATGTGATGATGGATATCATGACTGTGCTTTGGAGATGGAGATCAAAGGCAAAAGATGATGATGGCCATATCATGTCACATATTTTGATTGCATGTGATGTTTATCTTTTATGCATCTTATCTTTCTTAGTACGGCGCTACCATTATAAGATGATCCTTTACTAAAATTTTAAGGTATAAGTGTTCTCCCTGAGTATGCACCGTTGCGACAGTTTGTCGTGCTGAGACATGCTACCTCTTGAGCTTGCGTTGGTTTTTCCCTTGAAGAGGAAAGGGAGATGCAGCAAAGTAGAGTAAGTATTTCATTCAGCTTTTGAGAACCAAGGTATCAATCAAGTAGGACACAACACACAAGTCACCAAATACCGGCACAAACAAACACCAACTTGCACCCAACGCAATAAAGGGGTTGTCAATCCCTTCACGGTTATTTGCAAAGTGAGATCTGATAGAGATAGATAAATGGTAAAGTAATATTTTTGGTATTTTTGGTTTATGGAACGGTGTAAAAGATTGCAAGGAAGTAAATCGAAAACTAAAATTGTAGATCGGTAACTTATATGATGGAAAGTAGACCCCGGGGGCCACAGGTTTCACTAGAGGCTTCTCTCAAGATAGAAATTATTACGGTGGGTGAACAAATTACTGCTGAGCAATTGATAGAAAAGTGCAAAGTTATGACGATATCTAAGGCAATGATCATGAATATAGGCATCACGTCTGTATCAAGTAGATCGACTCATGCATGCATCTACTACTGTTACTCCACGCATCGACCGACTCCTGCTTGCATCTATAGTATTAAGTTCATGAAGAACAAAGTAATGCATTAAGTAAGATGGCATGATGTAGCGGGATAAACTCAGGCAATATGATGAAAACCCCATCTTGTTATCCTTGATGGCAAAAATACAATATGTGTCGGTTCCCCTTCTGTCACTAGGATCGTGCACCGCAACATTGAATGCAAAGATAAGCACTCCTCCCATTGCAAGAAAAACCAATCTAGTTGGCCAAACCAAATCGATAGTTCTAAGAGACTTGCAAAGATATCAAATCATGCATATAAGAATTCAGAGAAGATTAAAATAATATTCATAGATTAGCTGATCATAAATCCACAATTCATTGGATCTCGGCAAACACACCGCAAAAGATTATTACATCGAATAGATCTCCAAGAACATCGAGGAGAACATGGTATTTAGAATCAAAGGGAGAGAATAAGCCATCTAGCTACTAGCTATGGACCCGTAGGTCTGTGGTAAACTACTCACGCTTCATCAGAGAGGCAATGGTGTTGATGTATAAGCCCTCCGTGATTGAATCCCCCTCCGGCAGGATGCTGGAAAAGGCCCCTAGATGGGATCTCACGGGTACAGAAGGTTGCGGCAGTGGAAAAGTGTGTTTGTGGCTCTCCTGATAGGTTTTGGGATATATGAGAATATATAGGCGGATGAAATATGTCAGTGGAGTCACGAGGGGCCCACATGGGTGGGGGTGCGCCCTACCCCATGGGTGCACCCTCCATCCTTGTGGCCGCCTCGTGGCTTCTCTGACTTGCACTCCAAGTCCTCTGGATGTCTTCAGGTCCAAGAAAAATTATCGCGGAAGTTTCATTCCGTTTGGTATTCCTTTTCTGTGAAACTCTAAAACAAGGAAAAACAAAAACTGGCACTGGGCTCTAGGTTAATAGGTTAGTCCCAAAAATAATATATAATAGCATATTAATGTATATAATACATCCAAAACAGATAATATAATAACATGGAACAATAAAAAATTACAGATACGTTGGAGACGTATCAAGCATCCCCAAGCTTAATTCCTGCTCGTCCTCGAGTAGGTAAATGATAAAAGCAGAATTTTTGGTGTAGAATGCTTCCTAACATATCTATCCATGTAATTTTCTTTATTGTGGCGTGAATGTTCAGATATGTATGATTAAAAACAAAAGTTTAATATTGACATAAAAACAATAGTACTTCAAGCATAGTAACAAGATAATTATGTCTTCTCAAAATAACATGGCCAAAGAAATCTTATCCCTACAAAATCATAAAGTCTGGCTATACTCCATCTTCATCACACAAAATATTTAAATCATGCACAACCCCGATAAAAACCCAAGCATTTTTTTCATACTTTTGATGTTCTCAAACTTTTTCAACTTTCACGCAATACATGAGCGTGAGCCATGGACATAGCACTATAGGTGGAATGGACGATGGTTGTGGAGAAAACAAAAAGAAGGAGATAGTCTCACATCAACTAGGCATATCAACGGGCTATGGAGATGCCCATTAATAGATATCAATGTGAGTGAGTAGGGATTGCCATGCAACGGATGCACTAGAGCTATAAGTTTATGAAAGCTCAAAAAGAAACTAACTGGGTGTGCATCCAACTTGCTTGCTCATGAAGACCTAGGGCAATTTGAGGAAGCCCATCATTGGAATATACAAGCCAAGTTCTATAATGAAAATTTCCCACTAGTATATGAAAGCGACAATATAAGAGACTCTCTATCATGAAGATCAAGGTGCTACTTTGAAGCACAAGTGTGGTAAAAGGATAGTAGCATTGCCCCTTCTCTCTTTTCTCTCATTTTTTATTTGGGCCTTCTCTCATTTTTTGGCCTGTTTTTTTCGTCCGGAGTCTAATCCCGACTTGTGGGGGAATCATAGTCTCCATCATCCTTTCCTCACATGGCTCTAATAATGAAGATCATCACACTTTTATTTACTTACAACTCAAGAATTACAACTCGATACTTAGAACAAAATATGACTCTATGTGAATGCCTCCGGCGGTGTACCAGGATGTGCAATGAATCAAGAGTGACATGTATGGAAGAATTATGAACGGTGGCTTGGCCACAAATACAATGTCAACTACATGATCATGCAAAGCAATATGACAATGATGGAACGTGTCATAACAAATAGAACGGTGGAAAGTTGCATGGCAATATATCTCGGAATGGCTATGGAAATGCCATAATAGGTAGGTATAGTGGCTGTTTTGAGGAAGGTATATGGTGGGTTTATGATACTGGCGACAGTTGTGTGGCATGAGAGAGGCTAGCAATGGTGGAAGGGTGAGAGTGTGTATAATCCATGGACTCAACATTAGTCATAGAGAACTCATATACTTATTGCAAAAATATATTAGTTATCAAAATGAAGTACTACGCGCATGCTCCTAGGGGGATAGATTGGTAGGAAAAGAGCATCGCTTGTCCCCGACCGCCACTCATAAGGAAGACAATCAATAAATAAATCATGCTCCGACTTCATCACATAACGGTTCACCACATGTGCATGCTACGGGAATCACAAACTTTAACACAAGTATTTCTCAAATTCAAAACTAGTTACTAGCATGACTCTAATATCACCATCTTATTATCTCAAAACAATCATAAGGAATCAAACTTCTCATAGTATTCAATGCACTTAATATGAAAGTTTTTATTATATCCCTCTTGGATGCCTATCATATTAGGACTAATTTCATGACCAAAGAAAATTACCATGTTGTATAGAAACTCTCAGAATAATATAAGTGAAGTACGAGAGTTCAACAATTTCTATAAAATAAAACCACCGACATGCTCTAAAAAGATATAAGTGAAGCACTAGAGCAATATTGCCTAGCTCAAAAGATATAATTGAAGCACATAGAGTATTCTAATAAATCACGATTCATGCGTGTCTCTCTCAAAATGTGTGTACAGCAAGGATGATGTGGCAAGCTAAAAAGCAAAGACTCAAATCATACAAGACGCTCCAAGAAAAACACATATCATGTGGTGAATAAAAATATAGCCTCAAGTAAAGTTACCGATAGACGAAGACGAAAGAGGGGATGCCTTCTGGGGCATCCCCAAGCTTAGGATTTTGGTTGTCCTTGAATATTACCTTGGGGTGCCTTGGGCATCCCCAATCTTATGCTCTTGCCACTCCTTATTCCATAGTCCATCAAATCATTATCCAAAACTGGAAAACTTCACAACACAAAACTCAACAGAAAATCTCATAAGCTCCGTTAGTATAAGAAAATAAATCACCACTTTTGGTACTGTTGTGAACTTGTTCTTTATTTATATTTTGTGTGATATCTACTATATTCCAACTTTTCCATGGTTCATACCCCCAGATACTAGCCATAGATCCATCAAAAGAAGCAAACAACACATAAAAAAACAGAATCTGTCAAAAACAGAACTATCTGTAGCAATCTGTAACTCTCAAATACTTCTGCAACTCCAAAAATTCTGAAAAATTAGGACAACCTGAGAAATTTGTGTACCAATCCATTGCAAAAAGAATCAGATCAAAAGCATGCTTCCATGAATTATAAAAATTGTTTTCCTAGACGCAAAAGTTTTAGTTTCTCAGCAGGATCAAAACAACTATCACCATGAGCTATCCCAAAGGTCTTACATGGCACAAACACTAATTAAAACACAAAACCACATCTAACCAGAGGCTAGATGAATTACTTAATGCAAAACAGAACCTAAAAATCAAAAACAAAAATAAAGTAGGGTTGCCTCCCAACAAGCGCTATTGTTTAACGCCCTTAGCTAGGCATAAAACACGAACAGATCTAAGTATTATCGTATCCCCCTTTTGGGAAGCAAAGACAAAGTATCTTATCCATGTCATTTATCTTTCTATTTTGTGAAAGCACATGCCCATTGATGGTAGAAGAAAGATTAAGCACATTGCAAAAAATTCCATCTAAACTAGCCTTCATCTCTTTGTTTATTTCATTTTGATAAAAACACATAATAGTGGTTGCTTCAATATCCTTTTCCTTGGGGTGCCCAAATATGGTTTTCATATTCTCATAAGTATCGATGGCATCCTCTCCAATAAAACCATTTTCAAATATAGAGTCCAAAACTTGCTTAAAAGAAGGAGGTAGGCCAATATAAAAGCTTTTTAAATAAATCTTGATCTGATATTGGGGGACATAGCTAGCTCTAATCCTCAATAGCCTATCCCAAGCATCTATCAAAGATTTATCAAGCAAATAACAAAAAAATCCGGGATCATCTTCATCAGAATTGAAATCTTCCTTAACCACCCCCGTAAGTCTTTCCATAGCATCATTATTTATGAGCTTAGAAAGGACAGAGGGGTCATCCAAAGTACTTGAACTTGGGAGAAAACCCTTAGCCCTTCTAGATTCGGCCATGGAGGTAAAGACGAACGGAAAAGAGGCAAAGAAAATGAAAATCCTTTCAAAGATCGTTTTAGAAGTGGGGGAGAAGAAAACAGGAGGCGAATGGCAGATAATGTAATGCGAGAGATGAGAGTTTATGATGGGTACTTGGTATGTCTTGGCTTGGCGTAGATCTCCCCGGCAACGGCGCTAGAAATTCTTCCTGCTAATTCTTGAGCTTGCGTTGGTTTTTCCCTTGAAGAGGAAAGGGTGATGCAGCAAAGTAAAGTAAGTATTTCCCTCAGCTTTTCAGAACCAAGGTATCAATCCAGTAGGATACAACGAGAAAGTCACCAAATACCTGCACAAACAAACACCAACTTGCACCCAACGCGATACAGGGGTTGTCAATCCCTTCACATTTATTTGCAAAGTGAGATCTGATAGAGATATATAAACGATAAAGTAATATTTTTGGTATTTTTGGTTTATTGAACGGAAAGTAAAAGATTGCAAGGAAGTAAATCAGAAACTAAAATTGTAGATCGGTAACTTATATGATGGAAAGTAGACCCGGGGGCCATAGGTTTCACTAGAGGCTTCTCTCAAGATAAAAAATATTACGGTGGGTGAAAAAATTACTACCGAGCAACTGATAGAAAAGCACAAAGTTATGACGATATCTAAGGCAATGATCATGAATATAGGCAATACGTCCGTATCAAGTAGACCGACTTCTTCCTGCATCTACTACTATTACTCCACGCATCGACCAACTCCTTCCTGCATCTAGAGTATTAAGTTCATGAAGAATAGAGTAATGCATTAAGTAAGATGACATGATGTAGCAGGATAAACTCAATCAATATGATGAAAACCCCATCTTGTTATCCTCGATGGCAACAATACAATATGTGTCGGTTCCCCTTCTGTCACTAGGATCGAGCACCGCAACATTGAACCCAAAGCTAAGCACTTCTCCCATTGCAAGAAAAACCAATCTGGTTGGCCAAGCCAAATTGATAGTTCGAAGAGACTTGCAAAGATATCAAATCATGCATATAAGAATTCAGAGAAGATTCAAATAATATTCATAGATAAGTTGATCATAAATCCACAATTCATCGATCTTGGCAAACACACCGCAAAAGAGTATTAAATCATATAGATCTCCAAGAACATCGAGGAGACCATGCATGGCATTGAGAATCAAGGAGAGAGAAGAAGCCATCTAGCTACTAGCTATGGAGCCGTAGGTCTGTGGTAAACTACTCACGCTTCATCGGAGAAGCAATGGGGTTGATGTAGTGGCCCTCCTTGATCGAATCCCCCTCCGACAGGATGCCGGAAAAGGCCCCTAGATGGGATCTCACGGGTATAGAAGGTTACGGCGGTGGAAAAGTGTTTTTGTGGCTCTCCTGATAGGTTTTGGGATATATGGGAACATGTAGGCAGAAGAAATAGGTCGGTGGAGTCACGAGGGGCCCACAATGTTGGGAGCGCGCCCTACCCCCCTAGGCGCGCTCTCTGTCCTTATGTCCGCCTCGTGGCTTCTTTGACTTGCACTCCAAGTCTTTTGGATGTCTTCTGGTCAAAGAAAAATCATCGCAAAAGTTTCATTCCATTTGGAATCCGTTTGGTATTCCTTTTTTGCGAAACTCTAAAACAAGGAAAAAACAAAAACTGGCACTGGCTCTAGGTTATTAGGTTAGTCCCAAAAATAATATAAAATAGCATATTAATGTATATAAAACAACCAAAACAGATAATATAATAGCATGGGACAATCAAAAATTATAGATACGTTGAAGACGTATCAAGACACCACATGATGATCAGGTGTGATAAGCTCTACGTTCACATAGAACGGGTGCTAGATAGTTTTGCATATGCGGAATACTCAGGTTAAACTTTATGACCCTAGCATGTACGCACGTGGCCTCGGAACACTGGAGACCGAAAGGTCAAGCGTGAATCATATAGTAGATATGATCAACATTGAGATGTTCACAATTGAAAACTACTCCGTCTCACGTGATGATCGGACATGGTTTAGCTGATTTGGATCACATAATCATTTAGATGACTCGAGAGATGTCTATCTAAGTGGGAATTCTTATGTAATATGATTAATTGATCTTAATTTATCATGAACTTACTCCTGATAGTTTTTGCATATCTATGTTGTAAATCAATAGCTCGCGATATAGATCCTATCATTACTGCAGGATGCTGCTAACGAGACACTACGGTCAGAGAACCTTTGAGGAAACTGTGTGTGATGCATTAATCGCAAACGGTGATGTAAAAAACCATCAAAAAAGATGCAAATCATTTGCGATGAATGATACATGAAACACGGTTCAGATTTTAGTTGCGTGTGCGATGAGGGGCATACGATTGATCCGTATGAACTGTTTGTGATGAGATAGAACAACAGAAACGAGCAGCCAGATCAAGGTGTGTGCGATATACGGCATACAGTTTGCTCCGATGAACTGTTTGCGATGATTGAGGCGAACACAAACGATTCGGCGTAACAAGATGTGTGTGATACCTGACAAACAGGTCGGTAATTAGAATTGGGTGCGGTCATTATATGTAGCCCATATGGTCTTTTTTTATGAATTGTGTGCTCGTCAAGGCACACAGTTCAACAAACAAACTTGTGGATGATAATGTATAAGATCTCTGTCGAATACATATTACTAACCATTTGCGATAAGATTGACATGATAAACAGAGATATATACAATCTGCTTAATTTAGTCCTTCTTCCTCTTTTTGTTGTTGTTGGATGGCCTCGCGACATCGTCTTGGCGAGGACACTTCTTGCGGCTGACTGTTGGGTTTTCATAGCCGTCGTCATCGTCATCGTCGTTGTTGTTGTCATCGTCATCCTCCTCATTCGAACATTCCTCCTCCACAACATCGTCGTCCTCTTCTTCGTCCTCCGACGGCTCCTTGTCCGTCTGGTTGTCGTCTGACGACTCCGGAGACGGCAGCCCATCCACGAACCGGATATAATCGAGGTCTGGGCTCGACGCTGGACTCATGGAAGACGAGCGGGATGATTTCTTTGTTGACCTATCATCGGGTGCTAGACTACTGGCTGAACTGCCGTCCTCGCTGTCGCTCGACATGGCTGCAGAATGTGTGCCAGTGTGTAGCGCGGCCTGCCGGGGACGATGAAGATGGTGGACACTTAAGCGGGGCATGTACAGAAGAGGAACTGCCAATTGAAGCGGGGTTCTTTTT
>NC_041389.1:372666699-372702605 GCF_002162155.2 Triticum dicoccoides | reverse complement strand
GTCCTGGATTATGGGGTCCTTGGGGAGCCGGCCAATGTGGCATGGGCCAGACTGATGGGCCGTGAACATACAAGACAAAAGGCCTTCTCCCATGTATGGATGAGACTCTCCATTGCGTGGACGACAAGCTTGGCATCTGGATGTGTGGTTTCCTTTCTCTGTAAACCGACTCTGTACAACCCTAGGTCCCTCCGGTGTCTATATAAACCAAAGGGTTTAGTCCGTAGAGGCAATCATAATCATACAATCTAGACATCTAGGGTTTAGCTATTACGATCTTGAGGTAGATCAACTCTTGTAACCCCTATACTCATCAAAGTCAATCAAGCAGGAAGTAGGGTATTACCTTCATCAAGAGGGCCCGAACCTGGGTAAACATCGTGTCCCCTGCCTCCTGTTACCTTTGATCCTTAGACGCACTGTTCGGGAACCCCTACCCGAGATCTGCCGGTTTTGACACCGACATTGGTGCTTTAATTAAGAGGTCCTTTGTGTCGTCGACAAAAGGGTTGATGGCTCGCCTTGTCATCAATGACATTATCACTTCCGTAGGAGCCCTAGCTTTAGGGCAAACCCTCCGGCTTGGCAGCTTCACCATGGGCGCTCGTTCGGCCATTAAGCCAAAGGCAGCCCAACGTGTCACCAAAAATCATCTCCGCGTCGGCCCTGAATACTCCGACCAGATGGATCTGGCAGATGTATCATCCTTAAACGAACTGCTAGATTGCATCGCCGCCCTGGGGCTTGCAACCGACTATGATCAAACTGGGCTTAAACCCGATCAGAGAGAAATCAAATCTCCACCGATCACCCATCAGGTGGCAGTTGTGGAGGAACAAGCTGACAATAACTCTTCTCCTACGTTGAGAACAAAGTATGTTTGAATTTCCGAGCTCGGAGAGCCGGACACCCATCTTCGGGAGGACACTTCCTGTCCTCCGAACATAGAATCGGGCGTTGAGCCTAAAAACTCACCAGACGCTCTGGAGCCCGGGCTTGTAACCTCGGAAATTGTTTAGAATCCGGACTTCACAGTGGGTCGGGGTTCGAATTTAAGCCCGCCCACCCACCACAAGAAATATTCCCCAAGCAATTCTGGACCTCCAGATATATGCGACTTAATGTATGTGTGGCAGCAGCCTCAGGAAACAGTCCACCACTTTTGGGCCAGATTCCTCCTTGTTAAAAACAGGATCAAAGATTGCTGCGACGACAATGGCATCTTGGTATTTTGCAACAATTGTATGGATGAGGGAATCCGTAATGCCCTCCGCCGCCATCGGGTACTACACTTTGCAGATTTGGCACACCTAGTACAGAAGTAATGTGCAATGGAAAGCGCCTAGAAAACCCAGACAGCCCGCTGGGAACCACATGCCTTTAGGACATCTCCCGGACGGGCAAAAAGGATGCACCCTCGAGGAGCACCTAATCATCATCCCATGGACAAGAAAAATCAAGCCCTTTACGAGGCATAGAACTATCCTCCAGGAATGGCTCAACAAGCCCTGTCAAATTCACATGATGCCGAACACTGAACCAATGAATAGCCTCTGGGCATGTTGGATACTCCGGCAAGTGGCCAAGAGCGGCGAGGGTATCCTCACCACAACACCCGCGATAAGTACTCTTCGGAGGATAACGATCTCAAAGTATTCATGGTGTTCGAGACCTTTTCATCAAATAATCATTGCAGAAGGGCGCTCCGCGACCTCGCCGAAGTCTGCCAAGTGGTAGCAGTAAATCCTTGGAACGATACAACGATCACTTTCAATGCTGATGATGAACCAAGATCCCACTCAGTCCAGGCACTAGCCTCTTTGGTCCTAAACCCAATCGTGGACGGCTTTCGGCTCACTAAAGTGCTAATGGACAGCGGCAGTGGACTGAACCTCATCTAGGAGGACATGCTCAATAAAATGCAAATGGACAGGAGTCGCATTGAGCAAAGTAACACAACCTTTCGAGGTATTATCCCCAGTCGGGAAGCAAGATGCTCGGGGAAAATCAAACTCGATGTGGTATTCGGCACGCCAGAGAACTATAGGTCCGAAGAGTTACTCTTCCATGTGGGACCTTTCAACAGTGGGTATCACGCCCTACTGGGCAAGACACCTTCACACGCTTCCAAGCCATACCCTATTACGAGTATATGAAGCTCAAAATGCCCGGGCCGAATGGACTTATCACTATCACCAGTGATCCGAACATAGCACTCCGCGCCAAAAACAAAACCGCCTCTCTGGCCCTTGAGGCTTTAACCGAGGTCATCGCAGCCAAAGAATTAACCACCCTACATTCCACAGTGGATAGGGACGACGTAATCTGTGGCACCCCGGCTCAGAGCAACCGGTTTACCTTGCATTGCCATCCCAGTGAGACCATGTCTTCTAGCAATACACAACATCTTGGTACAGAATACAACCGCTTTATTGATGCTAGCGGAACATGGTTCATATTACAACAAGTTAGGAGGCCAAGCAGCACATACGGTACGGCTGAACAATATGTACATTATTTAATGAACATAAGGGGACCTCAGTCATGACAACTACGCGGCAGCGGAACAACGACGAAGCGGGACTCCATAGCACAGGGACACTGATGAGAACACGATCTAGACTCGAACATCACTCTGTTCCAACGAACCTTTCCTGAAATATGGCATGACACGCCAGGTCAGTACATTGAATGTACTTGCAAGATCATAACAAGCATAAACATAATGACCAACAATATCATGATATTAACCAATTTAATCATCAATGCAAAATCATGCTATGGATGCACTGAATAAAATCTCGTGCCTCAAGTCCCACAGACTTGCTTACCAACGGGTTACCACATAACCAAACGGTGATCCCTCTCAGATCACAAAATGGACCAACCACGTGGTCATCAAACGGGTTACCTCGTAACCAAACAGTGATCTTTCTCGAATCACAAACGGACCAACAAATTGGTTATCACACGGGTTACCTCATAACCAAACAATGATCTTTCTCGTATCACAAACGGACCAACAACTTGGTCATCAATATCAACATGGTTCTCCAACCATCCTCTTTCCAATAGTGCCATGTTATTAATTTAGTGTGCAAGATTTATTAAAACATTGACCCATAGTGTGACCTACTTTCGAGCGTGTCCATAACCGTGGACTCGGCTATTGATGGATTTAATACACTCTACAGAGGTAGCACACTGTACCTACACCAAGGAACCCATGGCCTCGCACTCCCATTTGGGTGGACCAACGACATTCCAAAAGAACGCCTCCATTGCCACGACACTCTCCCGTCCACTCTGACTAACTCCCCAATAGGCTAAGTCATGGGTGGCCCCGTGTCTACCCCAGACACCAACGACCACCGTCATGGAAAAACGGTCCCATATGGGGACAAGGTAGCATAACAACATCAACAGGCACACAAGGTTATGTCTGCTTACCGGGCCAGGGTACCGCACGCCCATAACCTTCCCTCATTGGAGGTATCAACCAGAGGCATGACAACGGATCGAATAAAGGCCTTCCAAAGGCAAATGTGGTTGCGCTGGGAAAAACTCGATTCAGTGGCACCATGACCCGATCAACGATATGTTCAAGTTGATTTATTATCAGGTTCAACTTAAAATAAAAATAATCGCTGTCATGATATGCCAGGCAAATGCACTCATATAACATGCTTCACTAATCATCAGAACAATACCGGATCAACTTATATCAAGCACTAATCAAACATTGCAGAAACCCATGGCACTATTCTGGTCATGCTTATGCAGCAACTAATCATGGCAATAACTTAGCATAATCTGTCGAATTTCGGGTTCCAGCAAACCCTCTAGATTCGAACACTGGGGTGCGCGCGGAGATTTCACCCTCTGCCTACCTGCACCTCGCCGCCCTGCTAGGATCTAAGCTATGTAAGGAACAACACAAGAGACAAAGGATTTATACTGGTTCAGGCCACCATTGTGGTGTAATACCCTACTCCAGTGTGTGGTGTGGTGGATTGCCTCTTGGGCTGATGATGAACAATACAAGGAAGAACAGACTCGCGAGGGTCTGTTCTTGGCTGGTGCAACGAACTGCTAGAGGGAGTTTAGTCGCTCTTTCTACTGGTTTCCAGATCCTGATCGATCCGATGATGATCCTCTTACCTTGCGGGTGGCTAGTCCTATTTATAGGCAAAGGCCCTGGGCCTCTTTCCAAATATTGAGCGGGAAGGGCGCCAACAATTGGCCATTTTGAAGGGGAACATCTAGTACACTTATCCTGACTAAAGTTGGTCCTTGCCTGTCAAAGGCTCTAACGATGACGCCTTCCTTGGCTCCACGATGACTTCCTTCCTGCCGTTGCGACGGTCTTGGTCTTGTTGCACCGAAACGGATGCCTTTGCTTGATGCTCTCGCCTGCGCTTGCTCCCTTTGCACCAAAGAGGAAAGGAGGACACTGCGCGGGCTGGCGCCCGCCTGGTGCCCTTGGTCGTCACGGCTTGCGTCATGGGCACCTCGTGAGGTACCCCGCCTCCTTGCGAGCCATCCCGACGAGGCCGTGCCTGAGGAAGCTTCCTGTCGTCCACCCCGCGAGGCTTGGCCCCTCGCGAGGGTCTTGAGCTCGTGCCAATGAAGATGGGCCATGCTGGGCCGCCCCTTGAGCCATGCCGCAGGCCGCAGGCAGGCAAGTCTGGGACCCCCGTTCCTAGAATGCTGACAGTAGCCCCCGGGCCCAAGGCGCGCCCGGACTTGACTGAGCAGAGAAGCGAAGGGGCAAGTGCGAAGCATCGCGGGCCCTAACAGCCTGCGGCCTTGGGCGCCGCGTGGCGGTTGATTGGTCGTGGGTGCCTTAGCAACTGCTTGAATCGACAAAAGAGCGGTATCTGCCTAGGCTTTGCTTCCCTTGCTTCCTCCGGTCATTGCCCAGATCCCCTTTCTTGCGCCCTTCCTTCCTGCCTCTGAAATCTTCAGATCTACTTCGACCGTGTGCCCTAGCAAGACATGGCGCCTCGCCAGACCCCTGCCAGAGCTTGGTACTCACCCGCCTTGGACTCGCCGAACGTGTCAGAGACGTGCCTTGCCTGGGTGCACCGGATGGTGGCGGCGCAAGGCATCGACGGGGCAGAGGTGTTCAAGGCCGGCTCCGCCCTTTCCGAGGGCCAAGGGAGCACCTTCTATCCGCTCTTCGTAAGCGCCATTGCTGCCGGTCTGGTGCCTCCTTTTTCTGAGTTTTTCTTCTCTGTCCTCCGTCATTACAACCTGCAAGCTTCGCACCTCCACCCCAACTCTGTTCTTCTTCTGGAGATCTTCGCCAACTATTGTAAGGCTCACATCGGGGTGCAACCCTCAGTGGCCTTGATGCGCCACTACTTCTCCCTCCGGACCTCTCGTGGTCCCATCTCCGCGTGCACGAGCTTTGTCGCGTATGGCGGCTCCAACGCCATCTCGAAGCCCGGGAAGAGGATTGAGGGCTTCAGGAGCAAGTGGGTCATGGTAGATGCTGGGCGCATCCACCCTCGGCTGATTCTGCCCACGGAGCACCCCACGAGCTCCGATGATTGGTCTCGCACGGAACTCGTGGACCCCCGTGCGAAGCCGGTGCTGGAGAAGATGGACGCGGATCTGAGGCTCGGTAACATGGCGGCGGCGAAGTTGACCGGTGCGTCGCTCCTGAGGGAGTTCCTGGAGCAACAGGTGGCCCCGCTTCATAAGTACTCGCTTCCGCTGTGGAGGCCCCGCCCGAGCCCCGCAGTCTTGGCCGACGAAGATCTGGCTGCGGTCCTCCAATCTTTGGTTGGAGGAGACGTGGCGAGGCTGGAGGCTGCCCCTATACCCCTGTTCCTTCGAGATGATTGGGAGCAGGCGGTGGACTCCATGCCCGTCTTCAATGGGGACGGGCCCGTGCCCACGGAGGTTCCCGAGGACCCGGCGGCCCTGGCGGTGGTGAATGTGTCCTCTAGCGACCCCAGCGAAGAGGAGGAAGAAGAGGAGCGGGAAGGAGGGCTTGACTCCGAGGCTACCGACGGGGAGTCGAGAGCGCTCGTCCCCCGGCGCAGGTCCCGCACTCTCCGCCTCTTGCCGAACGACGACGAGGATGGCGACGAGCGGGGCGGCGAGAGCTTGCCCCCGATCTGGGCGAAGGAGAGGACTGGGCTGGTCCCCCGCGGGTCTGCCCCGGCTCCGAGGCGATCCGCAGACGCGCCTCCTGCTTTTGAGCCTCTCGAGGCTGATCCCTGCAGCCGGCTCTTGGGCTTCAAGTACAGCCGGAGGTTCCTCGAGCTCGCGAGCGATGACCAGTAAGTGCTTGATTCTTGTTTTATTCCCTATTTTGTCACTGAGGCTTGACAACCGTATCTCTTGGCTAGGCTCGCGCCTGCGGCGAAGAAGCTGAAGGGGGCTCCTGAGGTTCCGTCTGGGGCAGTCCCTCTGCCCGCGAAAGAAGGTGACTACAAGGCACGGGCCTCTCCTGCCCAGTCGTCCTCGTGAGGCCTGGTGGAGCTGGCTGGGGCGAGCTCAGCCCCCATGGCCCAAGCGACTCCTGAGGTATCCTTGCCTGATGCCACCGCCACAGCTGTTGGGGCGCAGCAGGTCCCGTCTCAGGATATTGTGGTTACGCTGCCGTCCTCTCCTCCTACTCCACCAAGTGTTGTCTCTCCGACTCCTCCCACTGTCCTGGATCGTGCTGCTGCTGAACTGGGCTGGCTGCGGCAAGATCTTCTGGGCGCCGACCCTCGCTTGGTGGTCGGGCGCTTGGGGCTGGCTTCTGGCTGGATTCGCTCTGACGCTTCGATTCGAGCAGCGCTGGTTCAGGCCTCGACGGCTTGCGATGAGGAGAAGCAGGCCGTCCTTGGGGCGAAGGCTGCTCATGACGCCGCCTTGGGGGAGGTGGCCGATGCCCGAGGTCGCTGCGAGGCACTGGAGAGCGAGCTGCAGGGCCTGCGGGACCAGCTTGCCAAGGAGGTCCGCATTCGCCAAGAGAAGGAGGAAGACATGAAGGCTCGCGAGGCAGCCGTCAAGGACCGAGACGCGAAGCTTAACAGGCGCCGCGACCGCCTGGGCGCACTGGAGCAGGAGTTGGAAGCGAAGAAGGTCGAGCTGGATGGCAAGGCGTGGGTCCTTGCCGAGGACCGCGAGGCCTTCACGGAGATGGAGGTGAAGGCTCGCAGCTTGCTGAGGTCGCTTTACGACAGTGGCCTGGAAAGCCCGCTGGCCGACGCTGAGGACAGCCCCGCCAAGCTGCTCCCCTTCCTGATCCGTGCTCCTAAAGATGTCACCCTTGGCCTTGGCCCTACGGTTGAGGCCAAGGCGCGTGTCCTGTCTTCTGCAGCGCTGACACGGGTCCTTACACACATCTACCTTCACGATCCCGACGTCGACCTCGACAGACTACTGGAGCCAGCGAGCGGCGAGCTTGCCGCTGCAGCTGCTGAGGCTGTGAAGGGTCGTCTGGAGGCTCTGTTGTCGATGTTCCGGGCCTTCAGCCCCAAGCCGAAGTGAGGCGCTGCCGGTCCCGCGGCTTCACAAGGCGAACCCGCTCCGTTTAGCTCCGCCGCCAGCAAATGACTCCATTGTGGCTCCTGTTCTGCTTTCGGCTCCTGCAACATGCATCATGCCTCGGGGAGGCGTTTAAACTTGTGTTTGGTGTAGTGATAACAGTTAGGGACTGTAATATTTGCTTTTGAATTCCTTGAGATTTGCGCTTTTCCTTCCTACATGCTTATGTTCTACGCCGGCAGAGCCCGGCCCCGCGCATACCTCAGCCGCCGTTAGCCCCGACCGGAAACCAGGACGGGACCAAGGAGTGAGGGGCTACGTGACAAGTTAGGCTCCTGAGTCGCGATGCTCAGGAGTCCCCCTTGGTGCACGAACAGCAAGTAGGGAGGTGAGATGTGTGGGTGAATCTACCATTCTACATCTGCAGAGCCCGGCCCCGCGCATACCTCAACCATCGTTAGCCTTTCGTAACTAAGGAGTGAGGGGCTACGTGACCAGTTAGGCTCCTGAGTCGCGATGCTCAGGAGTCCCCCTTGACGCTCAAACGGCCTTCGTACCTTGGCTCCGCTCGGGGAGGGACGTGCGACAAACCAGGCGCTGGGTGGCGTGCGTCTGGCCGTGACCCAGGTGCAGCCCCCGTGCCTAGCCCCCTCGCGCGGCACTCCCGAGGGGAGGAATTGTGATGAGGCCAGACACTGAGCTCTGGGCTCCCTGAGGTTGATGCGGCCGGGGGCCACCCTCAGTTGTTTATCACCAGCGCAGAGCATAGCGCTTCCGTATGTGTACGGGCATAGCCACTCCAGGGCAGTGTCGTCAGCCAGCGCGGAGCATGGTGCTTCCACTGGTGCGTGGGAGGGGGCTCCCCTCCAGGACGAGTCCCCGGGTCATGTACAGCCCCACCCTAACACGTGGCTGGTATGGTAGGGCCTGACGAGGTGTATCTGGGCACCCGTGAGCCAGCGCGGGACTCATGGGGCCCTACCTCAAGATGGGTTGCGCCTGGCACTGGGCCTTAACTTGTGATGTGTTCCTGCAAATTTGGTTAGATGCCGACGCTCTACGTCCTCGGGTCTCGGCCCTCGAGCAGGTCTCAGCCGTCGCAGGTTTGCCAGGTCGCAATGCCGTGGACAAAGCTAGAGGGTGAGGGCTGGAGAGCCAGTAGGAGGCCATGAGTCGCGATGCTCAGGTACCCCCCCTTTAACGTGCAAGCGGCCGACATGAAGGAAGAACAGGTGCCATGGACAGGCATCAAATAACAAGCATGATGGGTCGAACGCATGGCCCGAATATAAATGCAAGTGGGCTACATGCCGCTGGATCTGACCCGAGCGACTTCGGGATGATGCACCCCAAGGAGCGCCCCCAACAAAGTAAGCTAGGAACATAAAGTAAAAAAGGGATACATGCCGCAGGGACGGACCCACGCGGCCTGGGAATAATGCAGCCCTGGGGGGCGCTCCCAGCTGGAAATGAAACTTGAAGGATGTCACCTGACAACGTTGAAGACGAAGGGGTGTTGAAGTAGCAGACATCGCGGGTTGCGTAAGCCGATCTTCCCGAGCCCCCGGGCCCAGGAGCCTCGGGAGGTTCCGGAGGAGCTGGTGGCTCCTCACGGACCATCTCCATCTCCGCCAGGACTGCGGAACGCCTGGCCTCCTGAGCCTCCAGGATGCTCCACATGAGGCGCTGGTATGCGGCGCCCGCGTTCGGCACGCCGTAGGGCTTGCGAACGTAGCTGTGGGGAGGGCCTTCGCAGCGCCCCACGCGTGAGGGCCAGAAGCGCTCCTGAGAGGCGGCTCGGTTGAGCCCTGGGATGTCGATGCAGACGCGCAACCCACCATCCTCGCCTGGATGGGGAGCTGCGGCGGGTAAGTGGCGGCTGCCACTCATGACTCTTGACTCCTGCAACTCCTGCATGATCTGACTGACGAACTCCTCAGGGTTTGGCCCTCCTTGCCTTGCTCCTTCCTGAGGGAAACGTGCTTTGAAACACGCCTCCAAGTGGTGCCCAAGCGCCTCCCCCGTGACCTTAGCAAGGTCGGTGGCCCTCCAGGAGGGAGCCCCCGAGCCTTGCTCGAGGAGGGCACAAGGCGCACCTTCCTATGCGACAGAAGGAGGTACCCCTGAGCAGGCGCAGACCCTGAGGGGCCTGCCTCCTGAGTGGTCGGGCCTGGCGATGTCTTCTTCTTCTTGGGAGCGGTCTCAGGGAGCCTCCCGCTCCCGCGATCTGGGTCTTCGAGTGATGCGGCCTGAAAAGCTCGCTCCAGGGAGCACACTGCGTCTCTTTCTTCACAAGTCACCATGTTGACTCCACCGCTTCCTGGCATCTTGAGGATGTTGTAGCCGTGATGAGTTACGGCCATGAACTTGGTGAGAGCTGGGTACTCGAGGATGGCATTGTATGGCAGGCGAATGTGGGCAACGTCGAAGTCGATGAGCTCGGTGTGGTAGTTGTTGCACGCCCCGAAGGTGACAGTGAGGCGGACCTGTCCGATCGGAACCGTGGAGCCATCGGTGACTCCGGAGAAAGGCTTGGTTGGCTGAAGCTGATCGTAAGGCACTTGGAGATTGTTGAATGTCTCTACAGACAGGACGTTGAGCCCTGCCTCGCCGTCGATGAGGGTCTTGGTGACTTGCATGTTGCTGATGACTGGGGAGCAAAGCATCGGGAGGACTCCGGCTGTGGCCGCGCACATGAGCTGATCCGCTGAGTTGAACGTGATGGTGCACACCGACCACCTGAGGGGGCGCGTGGCTTCGAGCTTGGGGAGGACTGCATTCACTTCGCGGGCGAACTGCTTGAAGATGCGCTGAGAGGCTGGGGCTGGAGCTCCGCCCAGGATGCAGGCGATCGCGCGCGGCTCCTGGAAGCCCCCAGCCCCCTCGTCCTGATGATGGTCCTCGTTTCTCCTTGGCTACGTCGGTAGAGGAGGGAGGCCTGTGTTTCCTTGCGGATGATCCTCGCGAGGCTGATCCCTCCAGTCTCCCTTGCGAGGCTGATCCTGCCAGCAATCCTCGCGAGGTCGGTCGCGCCACCCTTGGCGGGGGCCACGGTCTTCCCAGCGTCTTGCGTTCCTTCCTCCTCGTCGGCCATAGCCTCGATCATTGCAGTCGGGGCGTCGACCAATCCTCCCTTCTCGCACGTCTCGGAGCTCTTGACATTCATTGGTGTTGTGGGTGTGGAGGTCGTGGTACACACAGTACCGGCTGCCTTTGAAAGACTCGGGCTGATCTCTGCCCCACTTGGTGTCTGGTTCTGCCACGAGCACGACAGCCCCTTTGCGCTTCACGTCCTTGGCCTTGGATTTCTTCTCTTCTGGGTCTGCGGCTGGCAGCTCAAGGAGGGAAATGCGCCCTTCCTCAGCCCTGGCGCACTTGGTTGCCAAGTTGAATAGCTCCAAGGAAGTGCACAGATCTTCATGCATCGCTAGCTCCTCCTTCATCTTGACATCATGCACACCGTCGGAGAAGGCCGAGATGATGGCCTCCTCGGTCACCTTGGGAATCTTGAGGCGTGCATTGTTGAAGCGCTGGATGTACTTCTGCAGGGTCTCCCCTGGTTGCTGCTTGATGCGGCGCATGTCGCTCACGGCAGGCGGCCGGTCGCGAGTACCTTGGAAGTTGGCGATGAAACGGGTGCGCATCTTGTCCCAGGAGGAGATCATGCCTGGAGCCAGGTTCAGGAGCTAGGTGCGGGCCCCGTCTTTGAGTGCCATGGGAAACCAGTTCGCCATGACCTTCTCGTCCTTGTTGCCGGCTTCGATGCCCAGCTCGTAGAGCTAGAGGAACTCCGCAGGGTCGGCCGTGCCGTTGTAGCGAGGAGGCAGGTCTGGCTTGAACTTGCCGGGCCACGCGACACTGCACAGCTCAATGGTGAAGGCGAGGCAGCCTGCTGTGGCCACGGGAGGCCTTTGGTGACGAAGAGCTTGGTCTTGCGGGTCCCCACGCGCTGCGGCTGGGAGCAGCGCGGGGTCTTGGCGTGCTGGAACAAGAGCGTGGTCGCGACGAGCCGGAGGAGGGAGCACTCGGGCAACTTCTTGGGGACGAGGGACCTGTTGGCAATTCTGCTCTTGCCGCGCTGGCGCACGATGGAGTGGGTTCCGCCCAGGGGCCACGCGCCTTAGGGCCAGGGCGCCTTCTTGATGGGGAGGCGGTTGAGGCACCCCCGGAACTTCATCTCCCATGCGGGGCGGGGCGCGGTGCAGCGAGAAGGATGGCGCGGGGGAGCCCCCTGCGGCACGGACGAGCTCGGCGACGCGGTCGAGCCACTCTTCATAGACATAATCGACTGGGCGGTAGCGCAGGAGCTCGTTTGCCGCGATGAGCACAGCTCGAGCCTCCATGGCTGCGCGGGGTGCGCGGGACGAAGAACCAGCTGGGGCAGTGAGGGCGTAGCAGTGCGGCTGTCTCGCCTCATGGACGGATGCTGGTATGATGCTTGCTGCTCGTTCCCCAATAGGCCGGTGGCGGTGTTGATGGCAGGCGACGGGGAACGGAGGGGGCGGCCACCAACAGGGGCCGTATGGGCGACGCAGGAAGCGAGAGCGGCTCGGCGCTTGGCGCGGGTCCGACGAGCGTCTGACATGGATGCGATGGTCGATAAAGAATAGGGCGGCGGAAGACGAATTCCAGGCACCCCTACCTGGTGCTCCAAATGTCGGATTTCGGTTCCGGATGACCCACTCTAGACATAACTGGGAATGGACCAATAAACCTGGGTGCCAATTCTCCGCGAGTCTGAAACCTTTTGACTCCCTTCATAGGAGTGACTATGAGGTATACTTGTTCTCCGGGCTCAAAACTGACCCGTCGGTGCTTTGCATCATAATAGCTCTTTTGTCGGGATTTGGCCAGTCGCAGATGGTCTCGGATTTCTTGTACTTGCTTTTTAGCTTCCATCATGAGGTATGTTCCGAAGATATGGCTATCCCGGGTTTGAGACCAATTCAACGGCGTGCGGCACTTACGGCCATACAAAGCCTCATACGGTGACATTTTGAAACTAGCCTGTAAACTGTTGTTGTAGGAGAACTCACCATACAGCAGACAATCTTCCCACTTAGGCCCTTGGGCCAAGGCACATGCTCGCAACATATCTTCAAGTATTTGGTTTACCCACTCAGTCTGCCCATCGGTCTGAGGATGATAAGTAGTACTATATTTTAGTATTGTTCCCAAAGCTTGATGGAGACGGGACCAGAAAGCAGGGGTAAATAGGGACCCCCGGTTAGAAGTGATTGTTCGAGGTACTCCGTGTAAACTGACTATTCTGGACACATATAATTGTGTGAGCTGATTAGCACGATATGTGGTTCTGATGGGAAAGAAATGAGCTACCTTGGTTAACATATCCACTATAAGCCATACTGCTCATTGCCTCGCTGAGTTTTTGGTAGCCTGGTGATAAAATCCATGCAAATGTCATCCCACTTCCATTGCAGAACTGGCAACGGTCGGAGGAGTCCGGCTGGTTTCTGGTGTTCTGCCTTTACTTTATTGCATATGTCGCAGCAGGCCACAAAATATGCTATGTCTTTCTTCATTCCATCCCACCAGAATATTTTGCGAAGGTCTTCATACATTTTAGTACCTCTGGCGTGAATAGAATACGAGTATTCGTGTGCTTTGGACAATATTTTCTTCCTTAAACCTTCTTGACTTGGTACAAAAATCCTCCCGCGGAACCATAGTGTACCTAGATGGTCCTTGGAAAAATCCAAGGTCTCTCCTACTAACATTCGCTTGACATATTTTTGTAAGATTGTGTCATCCGGCTGGGCCTTGCAGATCTCATCCTCAAGGGTAGGAGTAATTTCCATAATATCAGCAAGACCAGCTTCAACTATGACCAGATTGAGCTGAGCAATTACTTCTTGGAGTTCGGAAGGCATGGTTTCCATCATGGCATTTAAACTGACAGGCTTTCTGCTGAGTGCATCGGCCACCATGTTGGCCTTACCCGGGTGGTAATTAATTCCAAGATTATAGTCCTTGACTGTCTGAAGCCATCTACGTTGGCGCAGATTCAAATCTGGGTGAGTGAATATGTATTTGAGGCTTTTGTGGTTGGTAAATATTTGGCACCTTTTTCCAATGAGATACTGCCTCCAGATTTTTAGAGCATCAACCACCGCGACCAATTCCAGATCATGAGTAGGATAGTTCCCTTCGTGAGGTTGCAGATGCCGAGATGCATATGCTACCACCTTGCCATCTTGCATAAGTACGCATCGAAGACCCTGCCTGGAAGCATCACAGTATACATCAAAGCTGCGGTAGATGTCTGGAAGTGTCAACGCAGGGGCTGATGTCAGTCTGATTTTTAGCTCATGGATAATTTTCTCACAATCCTCGGTCCATTCGAATTTCTTATCCTTCTTGAGAAGCTCTGTCATTGGCTTGGCAATTTTAGAGAAACCTTCAATGAACCGGCGATTGTATCCGGCTAATCTAAGGAAACTCCAGATTTGAGATACTGTCGTGGGTGCCAACGAATCAAGTACGTATTTCACCTTCCCTGTATCCATGGCTATACCTTCCGCGGATAGTATGTGCCCAAGGAATCCAACTTGTTTGAGCCAAAACTCGAATTCACAGAGTCTTTGTAGGACAGATCGGAGATGTCATTTGTGCTCGTCTTCACTTTTTGAGTATATGAGAATATCATCGAGAAAAACCACCACAAATTTATTGAGGGAACCCATGAATACTTTATTCATCATGTGCATGAAGAAAGCAAGGGCATTGGTGAGGCCGAAGGACAGAATAGTATATTCATAAAGGCCGTATCGAGTAGTAAATGTGGTCTTAGGAATATCTTCCATTTTAATCTTGAGTTGGTGGTATCCGGAACTCAAATCAATCTTGGAGAACACTTTGGCCCCACTGAGTTGATCAAATAAGCCATCAATCCTGGGTAGTGGATATTTCTTTTTGATTGTGACATCATTCAGCTGACGGTAATCTACACACATATGGAGACTACCACCTTTCTTATCCACTAATATAGCAGGTGATCCCCATGGTGAGGAACTGGGACGGATGTAACCTTTCTGGAGCATCTCATCAAGCTGTTTCTTTAGCTCCACTAATTATGATGACGACATCCAATAATATTTCTTGTATAACGGTGCGGTTCCGGGTACAAGATCAATTGCAAACTCGAGCTCTCGGTCTGGTGGCATGCCTGGCAGCTCTTCTGGGAATACATCGGGAAACTCACTGACTACAGGAATTATTTCAAACTTAGCCACGGCGGTAAAAACCATTTCTTTCTGTGGTATGTTCCTGCGGGCATGGAATTTTGTAGCTTGCCCTTCTGGACTGGTCAAGGTGACTTCTCGGGTTGCACAATTAATACAGACTTGGTATTGTGTCAACCAGTTTATTCCCAAAATGATGTCCAACTTAACAGACGCAATGACTATCAAGGAAGTTGGAAAGTGGACTCCGTTGATATTTGTTTCCAGTTTACGACAGACGAGATTGCTTCTGAACAACGATCCCGGGGATTGTACCAACAGATTCTTTCTCAAAATCGAACAAGGAAATTTGTTTTGGGCAACAAAACTCCGGAAATAAAAGAGTGGGAAGCCCAGAGTCAAATAAAATTATGACATGTATGCTATTAACTGAAAACATACAAATGATGACTTCAGGGTTCTCTTGGGCTTTGTCTGCAGAGAGGTGGTGGACTTGCCTGGTGATGTTTTGATGGATAGGGTATGACCCCATAAAGTTGACTTGCGGCCTGAATGGAGCGTGATACCTGCCGCCCTTGGGACACTGCCTGGCGTAATGTCCGGTTTGCCCACAACTGAAACGGGAATTTTTGCCCTTGCATTCTTCTCGCACCGGGTTGGTTACAACATTCTAGACTTGCGTAGGGGCCTGGTTGAGATTTTGCTACCAATTGGGCTTGTACTCTACTTGTGTCTGCTGCCAGGTACGAGCCTTTTGCATAGGCTAAACATCCTTCCTTGGTTCGAGCTTGCGCTTGTGATCATTATTTGAAGTCCTTTTGTCATGTATTAGTGTGTGCTCCATCTCAGCTATGAGGGACTTGTTTACCAGAGTTTGGAAATTTGTGAAATCAAGCATGCTCAGGGTGCACCGGAGATGTTGATTTAATCCTCCAAGAAAATGGTCAATCTTCCTTTCTTCGGTGGCCACATCATAAAGAGAGTAGCATGCCAAATGATTGAACTTATTCAAATATTCACTCATAGACTGACTTCCTTGGAGGAGCGCGAGGAATTCACGCTGCTTGACCTTCGTTATTCCAGCAGGAATATGGTATTTACAGAACTAATCATTGAATTTTACCCAGGTGATTTCCTCATAGGCATGCCACATGGCTTTTGCATTTTCCCACAATATTGCGGTAGCGCCTTCAAGATAATGAGTTGAAAAGGTGACCTTGTCATTTGTATCAGTACGGGCAATCTCAAGTTTCTTCTCAATAGTTCGCAACCAGTCATCTGCATCCAAGGAATCAGTAACCTGACTGAAACTGGGAGGGTTGGTCCTCTGAAAATCTGACAGTTTGGAGTAATGACCGTTCTTTCTACCCAACCATGGCTTGCACACTTCTCAACATTTCAAGCAGATCATTATTTCACCTTTCTTCAAACATACAGAGAATTTGCTCGGTGGAGGGTGGATTTGGCAGTGGAGGCGGTGGTGGAGCGTACGGCTCGGGGGAGTGTCCTCCCTGTCGCGCGGAACGACAAACAGGGACATCCTCACAAGTGTCGCTACTGCTGCCTCCCCGTGTCATCCTATTGTTTTTTCCAAGACAACACAATCGAGATGAGCAACATCCAAAAATAAATACAGTGGGGAAAAGCCAGCGACAAAACCCGAAAGAAAGCGAAAATCCGAAGGAAACCCATTGAATAGAAGAAAGTCCAACATAATTATACATAGACCCATACATAAAGGATAAATGATATAATAAGTTCAACTACTCTCATACATCAAACGGAACATCATGACGTGTACGACAACATCCGTACATGAACCTGATAACTGTGAATACTCGAGCGCTCTAATGATGTACTGGTGCTGCGGTGTCCTCTCCTGAAGCAGACTCAGATCCTGAAATGATGGTGTTAACCGAGACCTCCAGGTTAAATGTAACACGACAATGCTGCCTCGAGGGCTCCCCCTCAAGAGCAGGTGCAGGATGAGGGTGAAGCGTCGGGGCTACAGGGGTAGCGAGAAGAGAAACCCACTCAGTAGGAGCACTAAAAGGGTTCACAGTCGAGGTGCCTGAGCTACTCGGAGGAGCAACTGGTGAAATGCTACGTCTTGAGCTTGCATTGGTTTTCCTTGAAGAGGAATGGGTGATGCAGCAATAGTAGCATAAGTATTTCCCTCGGTTTTTGAGAACCAAGGTATCAATCCAGTAGGAGGATCCTCAAAACTCCCACGCACCTACACAAACAAACAAGAACTCTCAACCAACACAATAAAGCGGCTGTCAATCCCTTCACGACCACTTGCGAAAGTGAGATCTGATAGAGATAGTATGATAAGATAAATATATTTTTTGTATTTTATAATATAGATAGGAAAAGTAAAGATGCAAATAGAAGTAGATTGAAAGCTTATATGATAAAAGATAGACCCGGGGGCCATAGGTTTCACTAGTGGCTTCTCTCAAGATAGCATAAGTACTACGGTGGGTGAACAAATTATTGTCGAGCAATTGATAGAAAAGCGAATAATTATGAGATTATCTAGGCATGATCATGTATATAGGCATCACGTCCGTGACAAGTAGACCGACTCCTGCATGCATCTACTACTATTACTCCACACATCAACCGCTATCCAGCATGCATCTAGAGTATTAAGTTCATAAAGAACAGAGTAACGCATTAAGAAAGATGACATGATGTAGAGGGATAAACTCATGCAATATGATATAAACCCCATCTTTCTATCCTCGATGGCAACAATACAATACGTGCCTTGCTGCCCCTGCTATCACTGGGAAAGGACACCGCAAGATTGAACCCAAAGCTAAGCACTTCTCCCATTGCAAGAAAGATCAATCTAGTAGGCCAAACCAAACTGATAATTCGAAGAGACTTGCAAAGATAACTTAATCACACATAAAAGAATTCAGAGGAGATTCAAATATTTCTCATAGATAAACTTGATCATAAACCCACAATCATCGGATCTCGACCAACACACCACAAAAAGAGTTACATCGAATAGATCTCCAAGAAGTTCGAGGAGAACATGGTATTGAGATCCAAAAAGAGAGAAGAATCCATCTAGCTAATAACTATGGACCCGAAGGTCTATGGTAAACTACTCACAACTCATCGGAGAGGCCTTGGAGATGATGTAGAGGCCCTCCGTGATCGATTCCACCTCCGACGGAGCGCCGGCGAAGGCTCCAAGATGGGATCTCGCCGATACAAAAGGTTACGGCGGTGGAAATAGCTTTTCATGGCCGCTTTTGATGTTCTCGGGGTACGTGGGAATATATAGGAGGAAGAAGTAGGTCGGTGGACGCCCGAGGGGCCCACGAGATAGGGGGGCATGCCTTGTAGGGGGGACGCGCCCTCCACCCTTGTGGCTGCCTCGACTGCTTCTTGACTTGCACTCCAAGTTCTCTGGATCACGTTTGTTCCAAAAATCACGCTCCCGAAGGTTTCATTCCGTTTGGACTCCGTTTGATATTCCTTTTCTTCGAAACACTGAAATAGGCAAAAAAAACAGCAATACGGGTTGGGCCTCCGGTTAGTAGGTTAGTCCCAAAAATGATATAAATGTGTAAAGTAAAACCCATAAACATCCAAAACGGGTAATATAATAGCATGGAACAATAAAAAATTATAGATACGTTGGAGACGTATCAAGCAGCCCCAAGCTTAATTCCTGCTCGTCCTCGAGTAGGTAAATGATGAAAACTTGATGTGGAATGCTACCTAGCATAATTCTCAATGTAATTTTCTTTATTGTGGCATGAATGTTCAGATCCAAATGCTTCAAAATAAAAGTTCATATTGACATAAGAAATAGTAATACTTCAAGCATACTAATCAAAGCAATCATGTCTTCTCAAAATAATGTGGCTAAAGAAAGTTCATCCCTACAAAATCATATAGTTAGGCTATGCTTCATTTTCGTCACACAAAAATGCTCCCATCTTATACACCCCCGATGACAAGCCAAGCAGTTGTTTCGTACTTAAATAATCTCAAACATTTTCAACTTTCACGCAATACATGAGCGTGAGCCATGGATATAGCACTATGGGTGGAATAGAATATGATGATGGGGATTGTGTGGAGAAGACAAAAAAAGGATAAAGTCTAATATTGACGAGGATAATCAACGGGGTATGGAAATGCCCATCAATTGATGTCAACATGAGGAGTAGGGATTGCCATGCAACGGATGCACTAGAGCTATAAATGTATGAAAGCTCAACAAAAGAAACTAAGTGGGTGTGCATCCAACTTGCTTTCTCACGAAGACCTAGGGCATTTTGAGGAAGCCCCTCATAGGAATATACAAGCCAAGTTCTATAATGAAAAATTCCCACTAGTATATGAAAGTGACAACATATGAGACTCCCTATATGAAGAACATGGTGCTACTTTGAAGCACAAGTGTGGAAAAAGAGATAGTAACATTGCCCCCTTTTTATTTTTATTTTCCTTTTTTTATTTTTTTGGGCCTTTCTTTTTTTTATTTTGGGCCTTTCTTTCTTTATTCTTTTTTTCTTTGGCCTTTCTTTTTTTTCTTTTTGGCCTTTCTTTTTTTCTTTCTTTTTGGGACAATGCTATAATAATGATGATCATCACACCTTTATTTATTTACAACTCATGAATTACAACTCAAAACTAGAATAAGATATGACTCTATATGAATGCCTCAGGCGGTGTACCGGGATGGGCAATGTATCAAGAGTGACATGTACAAAAAATTATGCATGGTGGCTTTGCCACAAATACGATGTCAACTACATCATCATGCAAGGCAATATGACAATAGTAATGCGTGTCATGATGGTAAACGGAACGGTGGAAAGTTGCATGGCAATATATCTCGGAATGGTTATGGAAATGCCATAATAGGTAGGTATGGTGGCTGTTTTGAGGAAGATATAAGGAGGTTTATGTGTGATAGAGCATATCATATCACGGGGTTTGGATGCACCAGCGAAGTTTGCACCAACTCTCAGGGTGAGAAAGGGCAATGCACGGTACCGAAGAGGCTAGCAATGATGGAAGGGTGAGAGTGCGTATAATCCATGGACTCAACATTAGTCAAAAGAACTCATATACTTATTGCAAAAATCTACAAGTCATCAAAAACCAAGCACTACGCGCATGCTCCTATAGGGATAGATTGGTAGGAAAAGACCATCGCTCGCCCCCGACCGCCACTCATAAGCGTGCACAATCTAAGAACACCTCATGTTTCAAATTTGTTACACAACTTTAACCATACGTGCATGCTACGGGACTTGCTAACTTCAACACAAGCATTCTTTAAATTCATAATCACCCAACTAACATGACTCTAATATAACTACCTCCATATCTCAAAACAATTATCAAGTATCAAATTGATCATAGCATCCAATTCACTTCCTATGATAGTTTTTATCATACCCAACTTGGATGCCCACCATTAGGACCAATTTTATAACCATAGCCAATACCATGCTGTTCTAAGAGACTCTCAAAATAATGTAAGTGAAGCATGAGAGAATAACAATTTCTACAAAATTAAGCCACCGCCATGCTCTAAAAGATATAAGTGAAGCACTAGAGCAAAAACTATCTAGCTCAAAAGATATAAGTGAAGCACATAGAGTATTCTAATAAATTCCAATCAAGTGGGCTTCTCCCAAAAGGTGTCTACAGAAAGAATGATTGTGGAAAACTAAAAAGAAAATACTAATATTATACAAGACGCTCCAAGCAAAACACATTCATGTGGCGAATAAAAATATAGCTCCAAGTAAAGTTAACGATAAACCAAGACGAAAGAGGGGATGCCTTCCGGGGGCATCCCCAAGCTTAGGCTTTTGTCTATTCTTGAGTATCTTGGGGTGCCATGGGCATCCCCTGTTGGGGAACGTAGTAATTTCAAAATTTTCCTACGCACATGCAAGATCATGGTGATGCATAGCAACGAGATGGGAGAGTGTGTCCACGTACCCTCGTAGACCGAAAGCGGAAGCCGGCCCCCTCCCAATTCGGATTGGGCTTGGGGGGGGCGCCCCCTCCCTTGCTCCTTTCCCCTCCTTTCCACTAAAGCCCATTAAGGCCCATATACCTCCCGGGGGGTTCCGATAACCTCCCGGAGCTCTGGTATTGTCCCAATCTCACCCGGAACCATCCCGGTGTCCAAATATATTCGTCCAATATATCGATCTTTATGTCTCGGCCATTTCGAGACTCCTCGTCATGTTCGCGATCACATCCGAGACTCCGAACAACCTTCGGTACATCAAAATACATAAACTCGTAATACAACCGTCATCTAACTTTAAGCGTGCGGACCCTATGGGTTCGAGAACTATGTAGACTTGACTGAGACATGTCTCTGGTCAATAACCAATAGAGGAACCTGGATGCTCATATTGGCTCCTACATATTCTACGAAGATCTTTATCGGTCAAACCGCATAACAACATACGTTGTTCCCTTTGTCATCGGTATGTTACTTGCCCGAGATTCGATCATCGGTATCTCAATACCTAGTTCAATCTCGTTACTGGCAAGTCTCTTTACTTGTTATGTAATGCATCATCCCGTAACTAACTCATTCGCTACATTGCTTGCAAGGCTTATAGTGTTGTGCATTACCGAGAGGGCCAAGAGATACCTCTCCAACAATCGAAGTGACAAATCCTAATCTCGAAATACGTCAACTCAACAAGTACCTTCGGAGACACCTGTAGAGCACCTTTATAATCACCCAGTTACGTTGTGACGTTGGTAGCACACAAAGTGTTCCTCCGGTAATCGGGAGTTACATAATCTCATAGTCATAGGAACATGTATAAGTCATGAAGAAAGCAATAGCAACATACTAAACGATCAAGTGCTAAGCTAACGGAATGGGTCAAGTCAATCACATCATTCTTCTAATGATGTAATCCCGTTAATCAAATGACAACTCATGTCTATGGTTAGGAAACTTAACCATCTTTGATTCACGAGCTAGTCAAGTAGAGGCATACTAGTGACACTTTGTTTGTCTATGTATTCACACATGTATTATGTTTCCGGGTAATACAATTCTAGCATGAATAATAAACATTTATCATGATATGAGGAAATAAATAATAACTTTATTATTGCCTCTAGGGCATATTTCCTTCAGTCTCCCACTTGCACTAGAGTCTATAATCTAGATTACACAGTAATGATTCTAACACCCATGGAGCCTTGGTGCTGATCATGTTTTGCTCATGGAAGAGGCTTAGTCAACGGGTCTACAACATTCAGATCCATATGTATCTTGCAAATCTCTATGTCTCCCACCTGGACTTGGTCTTGGATGGAATTGAAGCGTCTCTTGATGTGCTTGGTTCTCTTGTGAAATCTTGATTCTTTTGCCAAGGCAATTGCACCAGTATTGTCACAAAAGATTTTCATTGGACCCGATCCACTAGGTATGACACCGAGATCGGATATGAACTCCTTCATCCAGACTCCTTCATTTGCTACTTCCGAAGTAGTTATGTACTCCACTTCACATGTAGATCCCGCCATGATGCTTTGTTTAGAACTGCACCAACTGACAGCTCCACCGTTCAATATAAACACGTATCCGGTTTGCGATTTAGAATTGTCCGGATCAGTGTCAAAGCTTGCATCGACGTAACCATTTACGACTAGCTCTTTGTCACCTCCATAAACGAGAAACATATCCTTAGTCATTTTTAGGTATTTCAGGATGTTCTTGACCGCTGTCCAGTGATCCACTCCTGGATTACTTTGGTACCTCCCTGCTAAACTAATAGCAAGGCACACATCAGTTCTGGTACACAGCATTGCATACATGACAGAGCCTATGGTTGAAGCATAGGGAACTTCTTTCATTTTCTCTCTATCTTCTGCAGTGGTCGGGCATTGAATCTGACTCAATTTCACACCTTGTATTACATGCAAGAACCCTTTCTTTGCTTGATCCATTTTGAACTTTTTCAAAACATTATCAAGGTATGTACTTTGTGAAAGTCCAATTAAGTGTCTTGATCTATCTCTATAGATCTTGATGCGCAATATGTAAGCAGCTTCACCGAGGCCTTTCATTGAAAAACTTTTATTCAAGTATCCTTTTATGCTATCCAGAAATTCTATATCATTTCCAATCAATAATATGTCATCCACATATAATATTAGAAATGCTACAGAGCTCCCACTCACTTTCTTGTAAATACAGGCTTCTCCAAAAGTCTGTATAAAACCATATGCTTTGATCACACTATCAAAGTGTTTATTCCAACTCTGAGAGGCTTGCACCAGTCCATAAATGGATCGCTGGAGCTGATACGTCTCCAACGTATCTATAATTTACGAAGCATTCATGCTATTTTATTATCTGTTTTGAATGATTATGGGCTTTATTATACACTTTTATATTACTTTTGAGACTAACCTATTAACCGGAGGCCCAGCCCATATTGCTGTTTAATTGCATGTTTCAGTATTTCGAAGAAAAGGAATATCAAACGGAGTCCAAACGGAATGAAACCTTCGGCAATGTCATTTTTTTTGGAAGAATATCATCCTGGAGACGTGGAGTTCAAGTCAGAAGATACTCGAGGACTCCACGAGATAGGAGGGCGCCCCCCTGTAGGGCGCACCCCCCTGTCTTGTGGACCCCTCGAGCACCTCCCGACCGACTTCTTTCGCCTATATAGTCCCACGTACCCTAAAAACATCCACAAAGAAGATAGATCGGGAGTTCCGCCGCCACAAGCCTCTATAGCCACCAAAAAACCTCTCGGGAGCCCTTCCCGGCACCCTGCCGGATGGCGATCCTTCACCGGTGGCCATCTTCATCATCCCGGCGCTCTCCATGACGAGGAGGGAGTAGTTCACCCTCGGGGCTGAGGGTATGTAACAGTAGCTATGTGTTTGATATATATCTCTCTCTCGTGTTCTCTCTCATGTTCCCTCTATGGCACGATCTTGATGTATCCCGAGCTTTGCTATTGTAGTTGGATCTTATGATGTTTCTCCCCCTCTACTCTCTTGTGATGAATTGAGTTTTCCCTTTTAAGTTATCTTATCGGATTGAGTCTTTTATGAGAACACTTGATGTATGTCTTGCCGTGCTTATCTGTGGTGACAATGGCATATCATGTGCCTCTTGATGTATGTTTTGGTGACCAACTTGCGGGTTCCAACCATGAACCTATGCATAGGGTTGGCACGCGTTCTTGACTCTCCGGTAGAAACTTTGGGACACTCTTTGAAGTACTTTGTGTTGGTTGAATAGATGAGTCTGAGATTGTGTGATGCATATCGTATAATCATGCTCACGGATACTTGAGCTGACAATGGAGTATCTAGGTGACATTAGGGTTTTGGTTGATTTGTGTCTTAAGGTGTTATTCTAGTACGAACTCTTTAATAGATCGAATCGAAAGAATAAGTTTGAGGTGGTTTCGTACCCTACCATAATCTCCTCGTTCGTTCTCCGCTATTAGTGACTGGAGTGACTCTTTGTTGCATGTTGAGGGATTGTTATATGATCTATCTATGTTATTATTGTTGAGAGAACTTGCACTAGTGAAAGTATGAACCCTAGGCCTTGTTTCCTATCATTGCAATACTGTTTTGCGCTCACTTTTATCGCTCGCTACCTTGCTGTTTTTATTATTTCAGATTACAAATACCTTTATCTACTATCTATTTTGCACTTGTATCACCATCTCTTCGCCGAAGTAGTGCACCTATACAATTTACCATTGTATTGGGTGTGTTGGGGACACAAGAGACTCTTTGTTATTTGGTTGCAGGGTTGTTTGAGAGAGACCATCTTCATCCTATGCCTCCTACGGATCGATAAACCTTAGGTCATCCACTTGAGGGAAATTTTCTACAGTCCTACAAACATGTGCACTTGCAGGCCCAACAACGTCTACAAGAAGAAGGTTGTGTAGTAGACATCAAGCTCTTTTCTGGCACTGTTGCCGGGGAGGTGAGTGCTTGAAGGTATATATTTAGATTTTGCAATCGAATCTTTTTGTTTCTTGTTTTATCACTAGTTTAGTCTTTAAAATAAAACTACCAAAAAAATGGAGTTGAGTTTGTCTCATACGATTCGTCTTTTTAATATCTTTCGTGAGTTTAATGGAAAGGAAAATTGTGCTCAAGTGCTAGAATAAGAATGCATTAGAATGTTTGGTACTATCTCTTTGAATGATGAGCAGGATTGCAATGTTATTAGTATGAATTCCTTGAATATCCATGATGCTAATGATATGCAAAGCTACAAGGTTGGGGAAGCTATGTTTGATGAATATGATATTTTTTGTCCCCCAAGTTTTGATGAGAATATTTATTATGATGAAAGCATGCCTCCTATTTATGATGATTATATTGATGAAAGTGGGTTTGGAAGAGTGTCAACTTTAGGAAATAGTGATCCCACTATTTTGGAGGATGTTGAATTTTATTGTGATGAATATGGAAGTGGATTTGGAAGAGTGTCAACTTTATTTTGTAATTCCACTATCTTGGGAGAGGTTTCAATCGATTATGATGAGAACGAAGTTGCTACTTATGATGATTATTGTGATGAAACTTATGCTATAAAAAGTAGTGATGACTATATTTACAGAACTTGTCATGATTATGATTACCCTTTTTCTTAACATTACTCTTTTAATGTGGAAACATGTTTTAGTGTTCAAGTCTCTTATGATACTCCCACCATTCCGAATGAGAAGAATTTTGCTTATATGGAGAGTAACAAATTTTGTATGCTTGTAGATCATGAAAAGAATGCTTTAGGTGCTGGTTATATTGTTGAATTCATTCATGATGCTACTGAAAACTATTATGAGAGAGGAACATATGCTTGTAGGAATTGCAATAATGTCAAGTTTCTTCTCTATGTGTTGAAAATCTTGAAGTTATGCTTGTTTTACCTTCCTATGCTTGTTGATTATTTTTCCCCTAAGTTGTTTGCTCACAAAATCCCTATGCATAGGAAGTGGGTTAGGCTTAAATGTGCTAGTCATATGCTTCATGAGGCTCTCTTTATGTTTCAATTCTTATCTTCTATGTGAGCATCATTGTCATCATCATGCCTAGCTAGAAAGGCTTGTCATCATCATGCCTAGCTAGAAAGGCTTTAAAGAAAAGCGCTTGTTGGGGGACAACCCAAAATTTAACCTTACTGTTTTTGTGTGTCCACATGATTATGATACTATAGTAATCATGTTTTATAGCTTTTGTTTCAATAAAGTGCCAAGTAGAGCCTTTGGGAAGACTTGGGTGAAGTCTTTATGATCTTGCTGTAAAAAAACAAAAAAAATTGCACTCACGAGATTAGCTGCCATTTTTTTACTAAAGAGTGCTTTTAGGTTTATTGTTTTTTCATATGATTAATAGACAAATTACTCAGGTCCAGCAATTTATTTCATAATTTTTTGGGCTCCAGAAGTATACGTTTGATACAGATTACTACAGATTGTTCTGTTTTTGACAGATTCTGTTTCATTGTGTTGTTTGCTTATTTTGATGCATCTATGGCTAGTATTAAGTGGTATGAACCATAGAGAAGTTGGAATACAGTAGGTTTAACACCAATATGAATTTAGAATGAGTTCATTACAGTACCTAAGTGGTGGTTTTATTTTCTTATACTAATGGAGCTTACGAGTTTTGTTTGAGTTTTGTGTGGTTGAAGTTTTCAAGTTTTGGGTAAGGATTCGATGGACTATGGAATAAGGAGTGGAAAGAGCCTAAGCTTGGGGATGCCCAAGGAACCCCAAGGTAATATTCAAGGACAACCAAGATCCTATGCTTGGGGATGCCCCGGATGGCATCCCCTCTTTCGTCTGCGTTCATTGGTAACTTTACTTGGAGCTATATTTTTATTCGCCACATGATATGTGTTTTGCTTGGAGCGTCATTTTATTTTGTTAGTATTTGTTTGATGTTATTTAGAATAATATTTTGCATTCTTAGTTTCAATAAAAATGTCAAGGATAGCCTTTGCCATGCTTATTTTGCTAGTATACATGTTGCTGTTTGAAAACAGAAAGTTATCTATGTTGCAAAAATTCCCTAGAAAAGTCAGAGAATGGTATAACGTTGAATCTTTTTGCATATTAATCTATGATAAATTTATTACAGTGCGAATTTTATTTCATAATTTTTGAAGTCAGGGAAGCATTGATACTCTTGCATTCTTACAGACTGTACTGTTTTGACAGATTGCTGTTATGGTTGCATTGTTTGCATATGTTTGCTTGTTTAATGATTCTATTTGAGGATAGGAGTATTAAATATGCAGAGACATTTAGTATTCAATGTTGAATAATAATGTTAGTGATTTGTTACAGTAGAACATGATATGGTTTTGCATTGGTTTATACTAACCTATCTCACAAGCAAGGTAGTCAGAGTCGGGATTCGGAGTCGGATCGATTTTCCTCCGACAGAATCGAGCTATAAGATCGAGTCGTGGAATCGACGATTCTACTAGATTTACTCAAATAAGATATTTTGTATGCACACAACAAATTTATATGGGTTCTATAGAGTTTTGACACTAAATATGGAGCAAAGAACGTACACATCAATGCTAGCTGTATTCCACTTCTTTTTATGGCTAACCTACCATCTAGCTCGCATGTATGGAACATATATGAGAGGGAAATATATAGAACATCTAAATCTTCAATGCATGAAATTTACTTAGGTTCTTTTTAGAGTGCGTGAATAGTTGATCACTTGTCTATTTGAGCTGCAGTGCTAAACCTTGAAGGGCCTTGCTCTCCTTCTCCGATCAATCTTGAAGTATCCTCCTTTTCACGCCAATTCCATTTGTTGACAAGCCTGATCCTCAATTTCGATCTATGGTTTCTGAGAGCTAGATCAAAGGTGTCGGTGGCTGAGCATTTGGGCTTGGGAGGGAAATAAACGTCCATGAGGTATATGAAAAGGGGTTTGGATGATTGCATATTATTCTTCTACAACTAAATAAATGTCTTAGATAAATTAGTAGAATCGGACATAGTCCATAGCATAGTCGGGATTGTATAGTTTTGTACATGATTCTATGATTTGGATCGCGACTCAACATGGATTCTACCTGATCTGGATTCATAGTTGGATTTGGATCGACATGCTTCTGTAGGGTCGTGAAGTCGTAGGATTCTAGCAGTTGAGTCGGGATTCTGACTACCTTGCTCACGAGTTCTTCTTGAGTTTGTTGTGAATGAAGCTTTTGATAAAAAGAGAAACCGTGACATGAAAGGAATTAAGGGGACACAAAAGCTCAAGCTTGGGGATGCCCAAGGCACCCCAAGATAATATTTCAAGAAGTCTCAAGCATCTAAGCTTGGGGTTGCCCCGGTAGGCATCCCACCTTTCTTTTTCAACAACTATCCGTTAGTATCGGTTGAGCCTAAGTTTTTGCTTCTTCACATGAGTCGTGCTATCCTTGCAATGTTATTTTATTTTGTTTTGCTTGCTGCTTGAATACAATAACAAGATCTGAAATCCTTTAATGAGAGAGAGTCTTTGCATAGTTGCATAATTATTTAGCTACTCATTGATCTTCACTTATATCTTTTTGGAGTAGTTTGTCATTTACTCGTGTGCTTCACTTATATCCTATGAGTAAATGGTTGAATGAGTTGAATGTCATAAATCTGAAATTATATATGTTTCATTTTCTTATCCCATGGGGAGTAATGACTTCACATCTAAGAAGTAGAGGTTGTAAATTTATTGAAGGTTAGCAAGCATTGTATTGGTAATTTGAACAAGTCATGAAAGAATATTTAAGGAAGAGAGATTTCACATATAAATATACTATCATAGACATCTTTTATAATTGTGAGCACTCATTATGTATGACATGCTAAAGAGTTGATGTTGGACAAGGAAGACAACGTAATGGGTTATGTTTTCTCGCATCTCAGTTAAAGTATATTGTCATGGATCATTCAAACATGTTGAGCTTGTCTTTCCCCCTCATGCTAGCCAAAATTCCTAGCACCAAGTAGAGATACTACTTGTGCTTCCAAATATCCTTAAACCTAGTTTTGCCATGAGTGTCCACCATACCTACCTATATGTGGTATTTACCTGCCGTTCCAAGTAAATTTGCATGTGCCATACTCTAAACCTTCAAATTATAATCTGTTTTGTATGCCCGAATTGCTCATGTAGCAACTAGGGGCTGTCAGTGTCTTCCATGCTAGGTGGGTTATTCTCAAGAGGAGTGGACTCCGCTCCTCATTCACGAGAAAGTGGCGGTAACCGGGATGCCCTGTCCCATGATCCAAAAAGATCAAAATCAAATCAAAATAATTGCAAACAAAACTCCCCCAGGTTTGATGTTAGTTGGAGGCACTCGTTGTTTCGAGCAAGCCATGGATTGATGCTTGTTGGTGGTTGGGGGAGTATAAACTTTTACCATTCTGCGTGGGAACCGCCTATAATGTATGTAGTATGGAAGATATTGGGAACTCTTGGTTGTTATGTTGACAATGAGATCATACCTCTCAAAATTATTTATCTCTATTTTAAAATCGAGCTCTGGCACCTCTGCAAATCCCTGCTTCCCTCTGCGAAGGGCCTATATTTTACTTTATGCAAGAGTCAAGGTGATCTTCACCTTTCCCTTTTCATTTTATCCTTTGGCAAGCACTTCATGGTGGGGTGATCCTGATATATCTATCCAATGGGATGTACGTTAGCATGAACTATTATTGTTGACATCACCCAAAGGTGAATACGTTTGGAGGCAACATTATAAGCCCCAATCTTTCTTTGTGTCTGGTTAAAACTTCATAACCACAAGTATTGCGTGAGTGTTAGCAATTGTAGAAGACTATATGATAGTTGAGTATTTGAAGTTTGCTAAATCAAATCTCTGACATAGACTCTTCCTGAAAGTAAGATGAATTGCAATTGTTTGATGACTAAGAATGAAGTTTGCTAGTTTTCAAGAAAGTTTATGGTCTATGCTCTGACATGTGAATTGCTTGTTACTTTATCTTGAGAAGTTTTATGAGATGAACTACTGTTATGACGTATTATCATGCTAGTAAAGGTGATTGAAATTATCATAGATCAAACTTGTGCACCTCTAGCATTCGCACTTCATAAATTCTTTCTTTATCATTTACCTACTCGAGGACGAGTAGGAATTAAGCTTGGGGATGCTGATACGTCAATGTATCTATAATTTATGAAGCATTCATGCTATTTTATTATCTATTTTGAATGATTATGGGCTTTATTATACTCTTTTATATTACTTTTGGGACTAACCTATTAACCGGAGGCCCAGCCCATATTGTTGTTTTATTGCCTATTTCAGTATTTCGAAGAAAAGGAATATCAAACTGAGTCCAAACGGAATGAAACCTTCGGCAACGTGATTTTTTGGAAGAATATCATCATGGAGATGTGGAGTTCAAGTCAGAAGATACTCGAGGACTCCATGAGATAGGAGGGCGCCCCCCTGTAGGGCGCGCCCCCTGTCTCGTGGACCTCTCGAGCACCTCAGACCGACTTCTTTCGCCTATATAGTCCCACGTACCCTAAAAACATCCACAGAGAAGATAGATCGGGAGTTCCACCGCCGCAAGCCTCTGTAGCCACCAAAAAACATCTCGGGAGCCCTTCCCGACACCCTGCCGGAGGGGGATCCTTCACCGGTGGCCATCTTCATCATCCCGGCGCTCTCCATGACGAGGAGGGAGTAGTTCACCCTCGGGGCTGAGGGTATGTACCAGTAGCTATGTGTTTGATCTCTCTCTCTCTCTCTCTCTCGTGTTCTCTCTCGTGTTCCCTCTATGGCACGATCTTGATGTATCCCGAGCTTTGCTATTGTAGTTGGATCTTATGATGTTTCTCCCCCTCTACTCTCTTGTGATGAATTGAGTTTTCCCTTTGAAGTTATGTTATCGGATTGAGTCTTTTATGAGAACACTTGATGTATGTCTTGTCGTGCTTATCTATGGTGACGATGGGATATCATGTGCCTCTTGATGTATGTTTTGGTGACCAACTTGCGGGTTCCACCCATGAACCTATGCATAGGGTTGGCACACATTCTTGACTCTCCGGTAGAAACTTTGGGGCACTCTTTGAAGTACTTTGTGTTGGTTGAATAGATGAATCTGAGATTGTATGATGCATATCGTATAATCATGCCCACGGATACTTGAGGTGACAATGGAGTATCTAGGTGACATTAGGGTTTTGGTTGATTTATGTCTTAAGGTGTTATTCTAGTACGAACTCTTTAATAGATCGATCTGAAAGAATAACTTTGAGGTGGTTTCATACCCTACCATAATCTCTTCGTTCGTTCTCCGCTATTAGTGTCTTTGGAGTGACTCTTTGTTGCATGTTGAGGGATTGTTATATGATCTATCTATGTTATTATTGTTGAGAGATCTTGCACTAGTGAAAGTATGAACTCTAGGCATTGTTTCCTATCATTGCAATATCATTTACGCTCACTTTTATCGCTTGCTACCTTGCAGTTTTTATTATTTCAGATTACAAATACCTTTATCTACTATCTATTTTTCACTTGTATCACCATCTCTTCGCCGAACTAGTGCACCTATACAATTTACCATTTGTATTGGGTGTGTTGGGGACACAAGAGACTCTTTGTTATTTGGTTGCAGGGTTGTTTGAGAGAGACCATCTTCATCCTACGCCTCCTACGGATTGATAAACCTTAGGTCATCCACTTGAGGGAAATTTGCTACTGTCCTACGAACGTGTGCACTTGCAGGCCCAACAACGTCTACGAGAAGAAGGTTGTGTAGTAGACATCAGGAGCTTGCACACTTTGTTAGCATCCTTTGGATGGACAAAACCTTCTGGTTGCATCATATACAACTCTTCTTCCAGAAATCCATTCAGGAATGCAGTTTTGACATCCATTTGCCAAATTTCATAATCATAAAATGCAGCAATTGCTAACATGATTCGGACAGACTTAAGCATCGCTACGGGTGAGAAAGTCTCATCATAGTCAACCCCTTGAACTTGTCGAAAACCTTTCGCGACAAGTCGAGCTTTGTAGACAGTAACATTACCATCAGCGTCAGTCTTCTTCTTGAAGATCAATTTATTCTCGATGGCTTGCCGATCATCGGGCAAGTCAACCAAACTCCACACTTTGTTCTCATACATGGATCCCATCTCAGATTTCATGGCCTCAAGCCATTTTGCGGAATCTGCGCTCATCATCGCTTCCTCATAGTTCGTAGGTTCGGCATGGTCAAGTAACATGACCTCCAGAATAGGATTACCGTCCCACTCTAGTGCGGATCTTACTCTGGTTGACCTACGAGGTTCGGTAGTAACTTGATCTGAAGTTTCATGATCAATATCATTAACTTCCTCACTAATTGGTGTAGTCGTCACAGGAACCGGTTTATGTGATGAACTATTTTCCAATAAGGGAGCAGGTACAGTTACCTCATCAAGTTCTACTTTCCTCCCACTCACTTCTTTCGAGAGAAACTCCTTCTCTAGAAAGGATCCATTCTTTGCAACAAATATCTTGCCTTCGGATCTGTGATAGAAGGTGTACCCAACAGTTTCCTTTGGGTATCCTATGAAGACACATTTCTCCGATTTGGGTTCGAGCTTATCAGGTTGAAGCTTTTTCACACAAGCATCGCAGCCCCAAACTTTAAGAAACGACAACTTTGGTTTCTTGCCAAACCATAGTTCATAAGGCGTCGTCTCAACGGATTTTGATGATGACCTATTTAACGTGAATGTAGCCGTCTCTAAAGCATAACCCCAAAATGATAGCGGTAAATCAGTAAGAGACATCATAGATCGCACCATATCTAGTAAAGTACGATTACAAGGTTCAGACACACCATTACGTTGTGGTGTTCTAGGTGGCGTGAGTTGCGAAACTATTCCGCATTGTTTCAAATGTAGACCAAACTCATAACTCAAATATTCTCCTCCACGATCAGATCGTAGAAACTTTATTTTCTTGTTATGATGATTTTCAACTTCACTCTGAAATTCTTTGAACTTTTCAAATGTTTCAGACTTATGTTTCACTAAGTAGATATAGCCATATCTGCTCAAATCATCTGTGAAGGTGAGAAAATAACGATACCCGCCGTGAGCCTCAACATTCATTGGACCACATACATCAGTATGTATGATCTCCAATAAATCAGTTGCTCGCTCCATAGTTCCGGAGAACGACGCTTTAGTCATCTTGCCCATGAGGCATGGTTCGCAAGTACCAAGTGATTCATAATCAAGTGATTCCAAAAGTCCATCAGTATGTAGTTTCTTCATGCGCTTTACACCAATATGACCTAAACGGCAGTGCCACAAATAAGTTATCAACTCTGCATCTTTTGGCTTCAACATTATGAATATGTGTATCGCTACTATCGAGATTCATCAAAAATAGACCACTCTTTAAGGGTGCATGACCATAAAAGATATTACTCATATAAATAGAACAACCATTATTCTCAGATTTAAATGAATAACCGTCTCGCATCAAACAAGATCTAGATATAATGTTCATGCTAAACACTGGCACCAAATAACAATTATTTAGGTCTAAAACTAATCCCGAAGGTAGATGTAGAGGTAGCGTGCCGACGGCGTTCACATCGACTTTGGAACCATTTCCCACGCGCATCGTCGCCTCGTCCTTAGCCAGTGTCCGCTTAATCTATAGTCCCTGTTTCGAGTTGCGAATATTAGCAACAGAACTAGTATCAAATACCCACGTGCTACTGCGAGCTCTGGTAAGGTACACATCAATAACATGTATATCACATATACCTTTGTTCACCTTTCCATCCTTCTTATCTACCAAATACTTGGGGCAGTTCTGCTTCTAGTGACCAGTCTCCTTGCAGTAGAAGCACTTAGTCTCAGGCTTAGGTCCAGATTTGGGTTTCTTCTCTTGAGCAACAACTTGTTTGCTGTTCTTCTTGAAGTTCCCCTTCTTTTTCCCTTTGCCATTTTTCTTGAAACTGGTGGTCTTGTTGACCATCAACACTTGATGCTCCTTCTTGATTTCCACCTCCGCAGCCCTTAGCATTGCAAAGAGCTCGGGAATTGTCTTATCCATCCCTTGCATATTATAGTTCATCATGAAGCTCTTGTAGCTTCGTGGCAGTGATTGAAGAATTCTGTCAATGACGCTATCATCTGGAAGATTAACTCCTAGTTGAATCAAGTGATTTTTATACCCAGACATTCTGAGCATATGCTCACTGACAGAACTATTCTCCTCCATCTTGCAGCTGTATAACTTATTGGAGACTTCATATCTCTCAATCAGGGCATTTGCTTGAAATATTAACTTCAACTCCTGGAACATCTCATATGCTCCATGATGTTCAAAACGTCGTTGAAGTCCCGGTTCTAAGCCGTAAAGCATGGCACACTGAACTATCGAGTAGTCATCAGCTTTGCTCTGCCAAACGTTCATAACATCTGGTGTTGCTCCTGCAGCAGGTTTGGCACCTAGCGGTGCTTCCAGGACGTAATTCTTCTATGCAACAATGAGGATAATCATCAAGTTACGGACCCAATCTGTGTAATTGCTACCATCATCTTTCAACTTTGCTTTCTCAAGGAACGCATTAAAATTCAACGGAACAACAGTACGGGCCATCTATCTACAACAAACATAGACAAGCAAAATACCATCAGGTCCTAGTTCATGATAAATTTAAGTTCAATTAATCATATTACTTAAGAACTCCCACTTAGATAGACATCCCTCTAATCATCTAAGTGATCACGTGATCCAAATCAACTAAACCATAACTGATCATCACGTGAAATGGAGTAGTTTTCATTGGTGAACATCACTATGTTGATCATATCTACTATATGATTCACGCTCGACCTTTCGGTCTCCGTGTTCCGAGGCCATATCTGCATATGCTAGGCTCGTCAAGTTTAACCTGAGTATTCTGCGTGTGCAAAACTGGCTTGCACCCGTTGTAGATGGACGTAGAGCTTATCACACCCGATCATCACGTGGTGTCTGGGCACGACGAACTTTGGCAACGGTGCATACTCAGGGAGAACACTTCTTGATAATTAGTGAGAGATCATCTTAAAATGCTACCGTCAATCAAAGCAAGATAAGATGCATAAAGGATAAACATCACATGCAATCAATATAAGTGATATGATATGGCCATCATTATCTTGTGCTTGTGATCTCCATCTCCAGAGCACCGTCATGATCACCATCATCACCGGCGCGACACCTTGATCTCCATCGTAGCATCGTTGTCATCTCGCCAACTATTGCTTCTATGACTATCGCTACCGCTTAGTGATAAAGTAAAGCAATTACAGGGCGTTTGCATTTCATACAATAAAGCGACAACCATATGGCTCCTGCCAGTTGCCGATAACTCGGTTACAAAACATGATCATCTCATACAATAAAATATAGCATCGCTTCTTGACCATATCACATCACCACATGCCCTCCAAAAACAAGTTAGACATCCTCTACTTTGTTGTTGCAAGTTTTACGTGGCTGCTACGGGCTTAGCAAGAACCGTTCTTACTTACGCATCAAAACCACAATGATAGTTCGTCAAGTTAGTGATGTTTTAACCTTATCAAGGACCGGGCGTAGCCACACTCATTTCAACTAAAGTTTGAGAAACTGACACCCGCCAGCCAGCTATGTGCAAAGCACGTCGGTAGAACCAGTCTCATGTAAGCGTATGCGTAATGTCAGTCCGGGACGCTTCATCCAACAATACAGCCGAACCAAAGTATGACATGTTGGTAAGCAGTATGACTTGTATCACCCACAACTCACTTGTGTTCTACTCGTGCATATAACATCAATGCATAAAACCAGGCTCAGATGCCACTGTTGGGGAAAGTAGTAATTTCAAAATTTTCCTACGCACACGCAAGATCATGGTGATGCATAGCAACGAGAGGGGAGAGTGTGTCCCCGTACCCTCGTAGACCGAAAGCGGAAGCGTTAGCATAACGCGGTTGATGTAGTCGTACGTCTTCACAGTCTGACGGATCAAGCACCGAAAGCACGGCACCTCCGAGTTCTTGCACACGTTCAGCTCGATGACGTCCCTCGAACTCCGATTCAGCCGAGTGTCGAAGGAGAGTTCCGTCAGCATGACGACGTGGTCACGATGTTGATGTTCT
>NC_041389.1:372653231-372666466 GCF_002162155.2 Triticum dicoccoides | reverse complement strand
AACCCGGATCTATTTCAAAAACAGCAGGGCCTGCATCACCCTGCAAACCGGCGTGCGCGAGGCCGGGTCGCTCGACCCGGCAAGGCCCACAACCCGGCCAACACCCTCGATTCGGCAAGGTATGTCGACCCGGCCACAGCAGCTGGCGCAAGGCAATTCAACCCAGCGCAACCGTGGCTTCCCCAGCAAGCCAACCCACCCGTGGCGTCCATGGCAGCCCAGCCACGGGTCAGCTCCCGTCCCATCCAGGCCGTATGATTGGACGAGACCTCAATCACCGATGACCAAGACTACAGTGCTCCCGCCCATGCTTGTGGTCAGCCGGAGCATGGCAATAGTGCCCCTTACCTACCCGCTGACCAGGGCTGGCATGGCAACAGTGTTCCCTCCCTCACCGCTGACGACAGCAAGAGGAGGCCTGACAAAGAGCACTGTGCGCGGCTCGACTCGGCCATGCCATGATGATCGACAAGACGGAGCACAGTCCCCCTAGGTACGCAGGGCCCGCACCTAGGGGAACCCGGCGAACCACAAGCCCACAAGCGGGACCCAGCCCGGTACCCCGGACACCGACAACATGGACCCACCGACTCGGCACATTACCATTGTAACCCTGGGTGGGTTGATCTATAAAACCCCCTAGGAACCCGCGCCCATAGGGGCAAGCAGAAAAGGAAGAGAAACCCAGGCAAGCATAGGACTAGCCACTGCATACCAACACCAGGGAGAAGGAGCAGCCCAAGCCTTGGCCAGCGTCCTTCCTCCCCCGCGCAGATCCAGGAGCAACATTGTACTATCGACCATCCAACTAAACTCGGCAGGACTAGGGGTGTTATCTCTCCGGAGAGCCCCGAACCTGGGTATGTCCGGCGTCCTGCGCCCGCGCATATCAACCTCGCCTCCGGAGCCCACCAGCGCCCTTGAGCCTCCTCCTCTCTTTAGCCATCCCTTGGCATCTGCCGAGCATCCACCATTATAGTTGGCGCCCACCATGGGGCAGCTCGAGGGGCTGGCCGGAAGCATGCTTCGGACAGGGCCCTTCTCCTACTCCGACGAGTCCGTCGCTCTGGCTAACAACGTCATCGGCGCGCTCGCCGCCTCCTTCACTGTGCTGTGCATCTCCGACGTGCTCACGGCCGGCGGGTACCCCAGCAAGGTGCTCAGCTACTCTGACTCCCCGCTCTCTCTTAGCGGCGGATTCACCGGCGCGGCGATGGAAGCCCACGTGGAGGTCTTCATCACTGGTGATGGCGCCTCTTCCTCGTCGAGCAAGGCGAGAAGAGTCACCGAAGCCTGTCGCGACCGGCTTTCCGGGAAATAAATTTCCAGAAAAGACCGTCGTGCTCATCAGCCCCAGGATTATTGTTAGCTGATGAGGCTCCAACTTGATACAGAAATTCCAAGCAACATACAAAATATGCAGTACAAGACCATTCTGGCCTGTGAGTACAACAAATTGTTTCTAGTGGTTGATGGCGGAAGCGGTTTGTGGATCATCAGTGTCTATGGGACTCCAATTCCCACAGGAACAGCTGACCAGGTTAACTCCTATCTTCGCGAGGCTGCTATCTCCATTGCTTAGGTTCCGGGACTGGCATCGCGTCGCTCCTCCCCGTGCAAGAAAATCTGGCCAAGACAATAGCCAGGGACAAGCCAGTGAGTACTTTGAATGTACTCGCAAACATTATGAACACAGGTATAATATAACAATGATGTGCCGAAAATATTATAAGCTCATGACGTCAGTCACAAAGAAACTCAGATGCGTGCAAGCAAGTTATTCATAAACTGCAATAACATGGTAGTATAAAAACTTATGAAAACAAATAACAAGCAATGCCTCAGTCGGGCGTCTGAGCGACACCACATAAAGGGCTTTAAAAGAAATGCCACAGTCGGGCGTCTGAGCGACACCACATAAAGGGCTTTAAAAGAAATGCCACAGTCGGGCGTCTGAGCGACGCCACATAAAGGGCTTTAAAAGAAATGCCATAGTCGGGCGTCTGAGCGACGCCACATAAAGGGCTTTAAAAGAAATAATCAAAATGAATATCCCGGAGGTAGAACCATCCCAGAGATACTCGATAATAACAATAATATCACGGGTTAGTCAACAATAATAATAATCATAGTTATCACAAGTCACAAGTAGTAATTCCATTTCTGGTTAACAGTTTCACCTCCGAAGACCGACACTAAGACCGACACCTGACCCATCCCAGACTGTAATCCTTAACCATGGACACGGCTATTCGAATAGGTTTATTCTCTGCAGAGGGTGTACTCTTTACCCAAGAGTAACGGATTTCTTTAGTCCATCGGGACTAATTCCGTCTACGGTCTTTTTGTTGAAAACACACCTAACTTGCACACACCAGCTTATCACACACATGTCTGGAATCACCCACGACACCTGTTAAGCAAACTCTAAGTGGGGAGGCTACAACCTCGCGTAGCATGGGATCAAATTTATATCGCGCGTTCTAAGGGGTGGCCTCCCCTCTCGGTCCCAACCGGAAACACCCATGCTCCCGGACCAGGTGGCCTGCCTACCAGTTACAACCGGTATCTTCCACCATGGCCTCTCTGTACGGTGTGTGCTAGAAAGAGGTTGACAACTTACTGAACCGTACTCTACTTGCTGTAGAGACGAGTGGTAGTACGAAACAAGTATGGGGGTTACTGGAACAAGACTCGATCTACGGTCGACTCAGGAGGTTCAAGTATTCCCTGCATGATTAGTATAACAAATATATTTCATCAAACAGAGTCACCACTCATATCACCTTACCATGCCATACCAGACAGAACCGTTCCGACGGAGACCGGCGACAAACTCATACCTACCCAAGGCAGAGGTTTTCCCGGGTTCCTGCCGGTATGCATGTAAAGCTCAAGAGGGTGATCATCATCACAAGTGTGTCCATTACCAACAGCATGGAAATCAGTAACATGCACCCATGCATATGATCATATCACATGAAATAACAAGTCCTTTGAAATGCGGTGGTGTTATAAATGGGTCAATGATCAATCCAAAATTATTATGCCGGGGTTCAGAATGCTTGCCTTCAATGTGTGGAAGGCAAGGTGCTCTCCAAACTTTTAAAAGTTTCTTCTCTCTCCCAAAATCCTATTTAAAAAAATATATTTGAATTAACGCATATTTCAAAAACAGAACCAAAAAGTTGTTTGAAATTTTTTCAAATAAATCTTAAAATAAACTAGACCAAATTTGAGGAAGGTAGGAAAAAGAATCAACTCATTTGGACTTATATTTAAAAAGTTATAGCCAGTCAAAGATTTGGTCAAAATCTGTTTTTAAATAAAACAGAAAAAGAAAACGTTTCAGATAGAAATACGCCTTCGGTACAGAGGAGACGTACTTGAGGCTTTACGCCTCCACTTAACCACGCGGACGGCGCGGGGTGTCACTGACAGTGGGCCTGCCTGGCCCACTGGTCAGGTTTGACCAGTCACCGCGCGTCGTCTCCCTCCTTTGCCCGAGCGGAGCGGGGCTCCGGCGATCGTCGCCGGCGTTTGGCTGCTCCTTGCGGGCCCCCGAGGGTGGGGATGGATCCGCAAGGTTGAGGCGATCCTCCCGGTGGTCGCTGGGTCGGCGAGGACGGCGTGAGCTGTCTGCGGCGAGCTCCTCGGCGGAGGGAAGCTTCGGGGAAAAGTGGTTTCGGGGCGGCGGTGGTTCTCGATCGAAATGGAGTAGGGGGAAGGTTTACGGGAGGATGAGGGGGTTCTTGGTGGAGAGAACGGAGGGTGGGAGGCCCTGGTGGTGCCGAATTGGCTGGGGTAGTGGTGGCGGCTGCCGTTGCCGGAGATGGGGATGAAGACCTTCCCCGAGCCGATTGGCTGCCATAGGAGGGCTAGGGGAGCACTCTAAGGCTTCCTGCGTGCCCGGGGTGGCTCGGGACCTCCTCTTATAGCTCGTCGAGGTCGGTTCCGCGGCGGCCGAATAAGCTCTCCGGCGAACCGCCTCGCTGTAGCTTGCAGGGCAACGTGGCGCGGCTGGGGATGACGGCAAGAGCTAGTGGACGAGAGGGCACTGCTCCAGGGGCCAGGTGGCGAGCCGGGGTGGCTTGGGCGGCGCTGCACGGCGCAGGGCTGTCGGGTGGCGGTGGCGGCTAGTGTTTGGCCTGCCGGGCGCGGCGGGGGCTGCTTGGCGCGTTGCTGCGAGGAGGGGAGCGCGTGGCGTGGTGCTGCAGAGCGGGCCAAAGCCGTGGGGGCCAGCGTGTCGGCTCGGGCACGCGGCTGCAATACGCGCGCTCTGGGCGCGTCCAGTGCACGCACACCAGGTGTTCGACACAATGCCGAGGCATGCCACAGGTCACAGGTGAGGATGGGATTTACCAGATCGAGGTTAGGAGCAACGGGGAGTCTAGTGGACATGCTGGTTTGATCAGAGGTGCAAGTTCACAGTGCAATGCCACAATCATGCCAGAACTGGTCATGCTCTCCAGGTGTTTGGCAAAATGCCACATGCACTTAGGCAGGTCTTGGGGTGGCCAAAAACTCCAGATGGGGGTCTCTTTAGATGCAAAAGAGAGTGGTGAGGTTAGTTGGACAAAAGGGGAAACTTGCTAGTGCAAGTTTTACAAAACTTCAATTCTGGACAGGAAATAAATAGCATTATTCCATGAACCAAAAGTGATCTAAATGGTGCATGCTCCTGGACTTAAGGGTTTAACATGGGGGACTACAAGTAGGAGAAATAATTAAGGGTATAGGAGCAACTAAAATGGTGGTTGCTGCACAAATCCTCAAGTTGGTCCAGAATGGAAATGAGGATGATTCACTCAAATTTTTCAAAGAACATAATTAGGTTTTTGCACAAAGAGGGATAACAGGCTCCTACTGACCTCCCTTAATTTTGGTAGAAGTTTTAAAGAAATGTTTAAATAGGTTGCTGTGAAAAATGCACTCTAGACCAGAGAAGAAAAATTGAGAGTAGGGCTCAAAATATTTCATGAATGAAATATATTTTTGCATAAAAGTTATTTAAAAACATCACATGACATCTCCAAATTTTTATGGGAATTTTAAGTGAAATTATCAAATGGTTGTAGTTCAAAAATGGCCATTTAACCTAGAAAACCTTTTTCAAGAAAATAAAGAGCAAGCAACTTAATTATTTAATTAGTTATACTGATAAAAGGAAAGTTTTTTTTCTTGAGAGGTTAAATAAGTCCAATAACAAATTTGAAAAGTTTTCTCTTTGGGAAAACTCATCATAACAGGGAAGGAAATGATTTAAAAATCAATAATGGAGCTCAGAAATCCAAAGTTTTAAATCCTGGCAAAAATTTTAATTTAATAAAACAAGGCCAAATTTTTGGGGTGTCACAAAGCCGCGGCTGCCACGGCACGGACGGAGCCGTCCGACCCGCTGTGCGCCGTGATGCAGAGCCTCCGCATCCCCATCGGCACCGATGTCGACGCCACCAACATCGCTGAAGCCCGAACCCAGCTCGAGGACAGGCGCCAGCAGATGCTGGACCTGTCCGAGACGCTAGCCGCCACCAGGCGTCGCCTGGAAGCTTCTCAGATGGAGCACGACGCCACCCACGGATTCACGCCTGCCGCAGCTGAGCCGAGCCAGGCCGCCGATACTCGCGCCCGGGGAGGAGCGATCGGCCAGGCCTTCGGCGCCGTCCGGACCATCTACGAGACCCCAGTCAAGAACATGCGCGCTGCGGAGGCAGCCGCGGTCGGCCTCGACCAACTCGCGGGCGAGGAGCTCAAGGAGCGCATCGGGTGGATGCGCGAGCTCCTCCACGCGGCCAACACCCAGCAGGATCGCCTCAACCAGCTCGCCAAGCCGGCCGGGTCTGGCTCCGCCCGCCTTGGCGGGCCCGGCAAACTCCTGCACATGGCCTCTTTGCCGCCCGATGAGGCGCACTCTGGCCAAGCCCGGACCCGGCGCAACCCGGTCGGCACCGCCGCCGATGCTCTGGGCAACGAGCCTACCCCAGAGACCCAGCGCGGACCCAGCTAGCATGAACAGCATCCGGCTCCAGCCGACCCGGCCCCTCGGGGCCTGGCCGCCAGCCGACTCGGCCCGCGCGCCATCGATGATGCCAACGCGCGCCACCGCCTCGATCAGCTCGCTCGCTCCCTGGAGGTGGAGGAGAGCGACGCTATCGGGCCGGCGTGGTTAGGCCCACGCATGCGGGAGGAGCCCTTCCCCAAGGGGTTCGTGCTCCCCCGCGACACCCCCAAGTACAATGGGACCGTGAAGCCGGAAGACTGGCTCACCGACTACACCACGGCCATTGGCATCACCGGTGCCAATCGTCGTCTCACCGTGCACTATGCACCGCTCATACTTCAAGGATTGGCTCGCACATGCTTGAACAGCCTGACGATGGGAAGCATCAACGCATGGGTCGATTTCGAGGAAGCATTTGTCCGCAACTTCACGGGGACGTACAAGCGGCCCAGATGCCCCAGCCAGCTCGCCATGTGCGTGCAGGGGCCGACGGAGACCGGTCGCGTCGCACGCTGGACCGAGCTCCGGAATAGCTGCGAGGGCGTCGATAAAGTCCAGGCGAGCCAATACTTCGTCAGCGGGTGCCGAGACGGCACCCTCCTCAATCACAAGCTTCTACGCTCCGAGCCGGCCACCATGGCCGCGCTCATGGTGACGGCGGACAAGTACGCCAACGCCGACTCCGCCATGAAGATCCAGGTGGCGCTGGATGAAGCCGGCAAGGCGAAGCCGGTCCCTCCACCAAAGCCGGCCGGCGAAAGCAGCCGGCAGCAGCATCACCAGAACAATAAGCGCAAGGCCGACTAGCCGGCGCAACGTCATGACAACCGGCTCGTCGCGGCCGCCGAGCCCACGGCGGACCCGGCAGCGAAGCGTCGGCAGACCGGCAAGATGGCATGGCAACCCACCATGAGCTTTGATGAGATGCTAGATGCCCCATGCAAGCACCACAGCGGCGCAAGACCCTCCACGCACACGCTTCGATAGAGCGCCATCACCAAGCGCATCATGAGGGGTGACGTTCTGCCTCCTCCGGCTCCGGCTCCGGCTCCGGGCACGGGGCAGCCGCCCCTGCCTCCACCGCCGGCTCCCGCCGGCGGCGCGATGCGGAACGACGCCTACCCGGATCAGAGCCCGGCCTATGTTGTCTTCACCCGCCTCGGCGATGACAAGCGCAGCGAGCACCTCCTCCGGCAGGAGGTGAACACCATCGTCCCGGCCAAGACGGACTTCACGCATTGGTCAGATCGCCCGATCACCTGGACCCGGGAGGATCACCCAGTAGTCATGCCGAGCCCGGGTGGGTACGCCCTCGTCCTCAACCCTACCATCGTCGCGCGGTGCACCTGCAAGTTCTCCCGAGTCCTCATCGACGGCGGCAGCAGCATCAACATCCTCTACCGCGACACGATGACCAAGCTCGGCTTCAAGGCCGAGGACCTAGAGCCAACCCGGATAGTCTTCCATGGCATCGTACCCGACCTCTCCTGTTCACCCACTGGCCGTGTCCGGCTCGATGTCCTGTTCGGTGACAGCAGCCACTTCCAACGTGAACCAGTCTGGTTCGAGGTGGTGGACCTATCCAGCGGGTATCATGCGCTGCTGGGCCGGCCCGCGCTCACCAAATTCATGGCGGCCCGCCACTACGCGTACCTGAAGATGAAGATGCCGGGTCCCAAGGGCCTCATTACCATCACCGGCGACTACCGCAAGTCTCTAGAGTGCGCCCGAGACGGCACCAAGCTGGCCGAGTCGTTGGTCATTGTCGAGGGGCGGCGCCAGCTCGACCGGATCATCGCCCTGGCCGGCGAGGCCTCCGCTGCGTCGATCCCGACCCTGGACCCGGCCGATGAGGCCACCTTCAAGCCCTCCAAGGAAACCAAGAAAGTGAAGCTGAACCTGGAAGACCCCAGCTGCAGCAAGTATGTTGTCGTAGGCGCCCGCTGTTGTGGTTCTAAGCCTGACAGTAGAATGGGGGGTAGGTATGGAGAGGCAAGATCCTAGCTATGGAGTAGTTGTACACACGAGTGTTTTACGAGTTCAGGACCTTCTCGGAGGAAGTAACAGCCCTACGTCTCGGAGCCCGGAGGCGGTCGATTGGTTTATGTGTATATGAGTTACAGGGGTGCAAACCCTTCTACCAGTGGAGGGGGTGGCTTATATAGAGGACGCCAGGACTCCAGCCAGCCCACGTTGTAGAGGGTTAAAGTACATTAAGGCCTGGTGTTACTGGTAACGCCCTACATAAAGTGTCATCATGGCCATTAATACTACTTAATTACAGATCGTTTGGATACAGAATAGATCCTGAATTCCTGATGGTCGAGTGAGTCTTCATGGTCGAGTGTCTTCAGGTTCGTCGAGTGTCTTCTAGTCCGTCGAGTGGAGTTCCTCTTGGTCGACTAAAAGACGGCTTCTTCTAAGAGATGTCCTTGGGGAGGGTACCTTGGACAGGCCCGTAACCCTACCCTAGGTACATGGCTTCATCAGTAGCCCCCGAATAGATCGAGGTTTGAGTGAGGACGGAGTTGGCAATCTTTCCGACTTGCTTTCTGGTACTGTAAAGGTGTTTTCGCTCAGGATCAATGACTTTTAAGTGAGGGTGTCAACTTTCTTCACTCGCCTTGATCCATTCTTAATATATGTCGTGTGCACTTTATGAACTTGGAGATTTCCGACGATGGATCGCAGGAGATCTTCCGTCTGACAAGTTGCCTTGTTGGTTAGCGGATTTAGTGGGATCCGGATTTTGGGAAACACGCGAAGCGGAGAACGTCGCGGTACTCGGACGGGATAAGGCATGGACGCCTCGATCTCCATGCCGCCTTTTTTGCCACGTATCGTGTGCGTGACTGTTTCGGGATTTGACAGGATTGCCTGGGCCTACCCGTCAGTCACTCAAGAGTGACCCCATATAAGGAACCAGGAGGAGGTTGTCCGAACAGTTCTTCCTCATTCTCTCCTCCCTTGTCTCCAGATTCATCTGCGCGCTCGCCAACTGCCCAGCACTGCTGCTCCGTTCAGGCTTCGTCGGTGGCAATGGTGAAGGAGAAGACATCAGCTTTGGAGCGGGCGAAGAAGGCGACGGCGCAAGCGAAGGGGAGAGTGCCTAGTCGGGGTGGATCCTCGTCGCGGTCTCGCCTGCCGCAGGGTTGGATCCAAGGAGATTGGATCCGCTCGACCATCACCCAGAAGGACCTCGATGACCTAGCCAATGAGGGCTGATCGAGCACGGAGCAGCGAGGCTTCCAGGGACGGAGTGTCAACCGCAACCTCAGGAGGGTGAGTGCGTCCTCTTGGCGACTCATGTAGATCGAGGGTTTTCTTTGCCGCCGCATCTTTTCTTCCGAGGATTTCTGAATTTCTTTGGAGCTCAGCTTCACCATTTCACTCCGAATTCCATCGCCTATCTTTCTGCCTTTGTATCTCTGTGTGAGAATTTCTTGGGTTGCCGGCCGCATTGGGGCCTCTTCAAACATATATTCACTTGCAGTTCCCAGACGGTGAAAAAGGCCAGCCCCAATGACAAGAGAACTCAGGTGATCTAGATGTGTGGGGGTCTCGGGGTCCAGATGAGGAGCAAGAGCGCTTTCCCTGCTATGACCCTTCCCGAGTCGGTTAGAGGGTGGCAGTCGACCTGGCTCTACTGCCAAGACCGGTCGACGCCAGGGCAGTCGACCGGGCTCCCTCCCTTCTCCATGAGTCGAGTGAACAAGCCCTCCTCTCTGAAAGTAGTTCCGGAGGAGAAGGCTCAAGTGAAAATGTTGATGGAGCGAGTAGTTCAGTTGATTCGTGATGGTGTGACCGGCATGGACCTTCTGGAGGTTTTCCTTCGGCGGCGCATCCAACCACTCCAGTACCGGGGCCACCCGATGTGGATGTATTCTGGTACTGAAGACACCAGTCGGGTCCACCCGGAGGAGGTCGACGATGCTACATTGGAGAGGTGGATGACAGCCATCACGGGGAACAAGGACAACCCTCATGGAGCTAGGAGGATCGTTCCACTCGACCAGTCTTATGAGGTGGACAAGGTACGACTATTTTTCCCCGATTTCTCCGTCCATTCTGTTTTGTCGTAAATCGGTCGATTGACCTTTGTCTTGCTTGCTGTCTTTTAGGAAACCACTGAGTTGTACTCGATGCCCAACGGGGCGCAGGCGCAGGCCGAAGAGGAGGAGGGAAGCGGAGGCGAAAGTCACGAAGAGTGGGAGTCGGACGCTGACGAGGGTGAGGAAGATGCAGGTTCCAACGAAGAAGAAGAGGAGGAGGAAGTTGCGCCTCCTCGTTCCGAAAGGAGGTCCAAGCTCGTCCACGATCCTGCGGCTGATCGCGGCAAGGGAGTCGCGACAGCTGGGCAGTCGACCAAACGCCCTCAGATAACTTCGCCGGCGCCGACTGAAAAGGCATCGAAGCAACCCCGAGCGGCCCCCTCAAAACCGGCGAAAGCTCTGCCGAAGATGAGGATGGAGATCCCGACTGTCTCTAGGTAACGGTCACAACTCACGTTTTTCATTTTTGGTCGATTCAATCGCTGACCGACTGATATTTGCAAATCGCAGTGCTGCTACTTCCGAGACTTCAGCCAGGCATGAGGATCAAGAAATGGAAGATGCTCTGACTTCTCAGCCTGGTATGATCCGCGCGGTTTTGCTTTTGGTCGCTTGAATCTTTATTTTTGACTTTGAACTTCTTCTGCAGCTCCACCTAGTGTTGTCATCAATCTTCCTGATGATGACGATGAAGCGCCTCTGAGGCAGAGGAGGAGCAGGAAGGCGACTGCTGGCAAGACTGCTCAGGCTGTGTCAGCGCCTGGACCACAGATTCTAGAAGGGAGCAACGTCTCTCGGGCTACCGTGTCCTTTGCGGATCCGTTGACAGTTGCCCGCCCTTCATCGTCGAGTGCTGACCCACCTTCTCTCTTCTCCACCTACCATGTACCGGAGGATCAAGCGAGCGCTGCCAAGGAAGCCATACGTCAGGCCGGGATTATGATGGAGCAGGTGAAAGCGATCTGAACTGCCAGCCAAGCAGCTTATGACGCGAGCTCAGCTCTCCAGAGTAATGTCCAGGTTCGTTGCATACCGACTGGAAATCTTTGATATTTGTCATGCACCCGCTGGGTGTGTCGATTCTTCGGTGGACTGCTGGCAGTTGACTATATTCTTTGTGTCTTGAGATTTTTCACTTTACTCGTGCCACTCGACCATGGTCGAGTGGAACAATGAAACTGGTGGGGGCACGCTGAGTGCACCCACTGGGTGTAGTCCCCGAGACCGTGGTCGATTGCTGGCAATCGGCTATGGTCTGATAATTTCTTCTCTTTCTTTTTTTTAACTGCTTCCGGTCGACTGATCGACTCTGAGTCTAGCTGATAGAACTAGCGGGGGCACGCTGAGTGCACCCACTGGGTGTAGTCCCCGAGACTACAGTTGAATGTTTTGATTCATCTGTAGTCTTAGAAATAGTACGGTTTTCCCTTTAGTCACTCGGAAGTGATTTGCTGTTGATGTTTGTCGACTGAACTTTCGCAGAAATCTTGTGACCTTGTTTCTCGCATACCCAATTGGAGAACAAGTATATCTAGCTTGAGCTTGACCAAAAGCTTGTCCAAGAGAACTTCACGAAGGCGAAGGAGGAGGCAACAGGTATGTTCGGTGAGAATCTTGACGACTGTCCTTGCTTCTTGCTTGTCTCCGATTCTGATCTTATTGTGATTTTCATAGAATAATGAAGGATGCTCTAAAGAAGAAGGACCTCGACCTTGCCGAGGCGCAGAAAAGGGCTGCAGACAAGACCAGGCTTGCGGAGGAGAAGTTGGCTTCCGTCGACAAACTCGAAGAAGATAACACTCGACTGAAAGCCGCTCTTGACGTGGCCAACCAAGAAGTCACTCGACTGAGGAATGCCAATATGGTACTAGATGACAAAGCTGGTGAACTGGCAGGAAAGAAAAATGACTTGGAGCTTTATCTGGGAGGACACGCCAAGAAGTTGGTCCTCATGCTCGAAGGTAACCACTTATCTCCGATTGGTAGTTACAGACTTGCTGTAAGGGTGTTAGCTTATCCTTGAATCATGTCCACAGAATTCTGCCAAAAGGTTGAAGAGGAGACTAGTCGAGTGGAGACTGGCTTGGACCCCATCAACTCTCCAGTGAAGGATGAAACTGCTATGAACGTGCTCTGCCTCGAGTCCCGCATTGCTGCAGTGGTCGATTACCTTGCAAGACTGAAGGCCACTACATCACCATCGACACATCGCTCTGGCTAGAAGAAACGCTTCAGAATGACCTTGAGTCGCTGATGACTCGACTGAACGAGATTCCGAGTCAAGTGCAAGAGTGGAAGAAGTCTTCTACCCCGTGCGGTGCTGACGTCGCACTGTCCTTGGTCCGCATCCACTGCAAAGAAGCGACAGAGGACAAGCTGGTGTCTCTCAAGGTGGCCAATACTAGGAAGCATGACTTCCGTTCTTTCTTGGAGACCTTCATCGCGGCCGCCACTCGGATTGCAGATGGGATCGACCTGGATGAGTTCGTTGCGCCTTCCAGCCCTCCGCAGGAGGGGTAAAAAACTATTATGCTTGATGATTTGAATTTGCCTCGGAATGCCGAGTGATTTTTGTAACCGCCAAACTTTAACAGGCTTGATGCCTGAGTACTTCCAGGTCCGTAGGACGTTATCCAAACTTGATTTGCCGTTGAAATACGTTTGTTTCTTTTGGACAACTATCTCCATTGGGATGGAATGTATGTTAGCATCTGAAATGCTCTTTTGCAGGTAGGAGTGAAGCACAAATTGCAGTCGACTTGTGCTCATCGTGTTCGGGCGAGTGCTTGGTTGCAACCAAGTCTCCGAGTGAGAAACTTGTTCTCCACTCAGAAAGATTATAGAAACTTAGGCGAGCACTGGGCTGCAGCTAAGCCCCCGAGTGTGAGGCTTGCTCACCACTCGGTAGGATTTTTTAGAAACTTAGGCGAGCACTGGGCTGCAGCTAAGCCCCCGAGTGGGAGGTTTTCTCACCACTCGGTAGGATTTTTTAGAAACTTAGGAAAGCACTGGACTGCAGCTAAGCCCCCGAGTGGGAGGTTTGCTCTCCACTCGGTAGGATTTTTCAGAAACTTAGGCGAGCACTGGGCTGCAGCTAAGCCCCCGAGTGGGAGGTTTGCTCTCCACTGGGCAGGATTTTTCAGAAACTTAGGCGAGCATTGGGCTGCAGCTAAGCCCCCGAG
>NC_041389.1:372591484-372652824 GCF_002162155.2 Triticum dicoccoides | reverse complement strand
AGGCGAGCACTAGGCTACAGCTAAGCCCCCGAGTGGGAGGTTTGCTCTCCACTCGGTAGGATTTGTTTACTTAGGCGAGTACTTGGACTGCAGCTAAGCCTCCGAGTGGGAGGCTGGCTCACCACTCGGTAGGATTTTTCAGAAACTTAGGCGAGCACTGGGCTGCAGCTAAGCCCCCGAGTGGGAGGTTTGCTCTCCACTCGGCAGGATTTTTTAGAAACTTAGGCGAGCACTGGGCAGCAGCTAAGCCCCCGAGTGGGAGGTTTGCTCTCCACTCGGTAGGATTTGTTTACTTAGGCGAGTACTTGGACTGCAGCTAAGCCTCCGAGTGGGAGGCTGGCTCACCACTCGGTAGGATTTTCAAAAACTTAGGCGAGTACTGGGCTGCAGCTAAGCCTCCGAGTGGAAGGCTGGCTTACCACTTGGTAGGATTTGTTTACTTAGGCGAGTACTTGGACCTCAGCTAAGCCTCCGAGTGGGAGGCTGGCTCACCACTCGGTAGGATTTTCAAAAACTTAGGCGAGCACTGGGATGCAGCTAAGCCCCCGAGTGGAAGGCTGGCTTACCACTCGGTAGGATTTTGTTTTAACTTAGGCGAAACGGATTCGCAGCTAAGCCTCTGAGTGGAAGGCTGGCTTACCACTCGGTAGGATTTTTACAAGCTTAGGCGAAACAGGTTCGCAGCTAGGCCACCCACTGGGGGACAGATTTATGAGAGCAAAAGCAATAACAATCACTAAGAAAATTATGAAACTCTTTGTCTTTGATGAATACACAACAGGAGTACTTTTATTACAACTCATCCGAGTGAAAAACTTAAGTATAAAAAGGGCGGAGTAAGTCCGTGTTCCATGCTCTGGGCTCGTCAATCTGGTGCTCGACATTGTAAAGGCGGCATGCCCCATTATGGGGAACTTTGGTGACGATGAAGGGGCCTTCCCAAGTAGGAGCAAGCTTGTGTGGTTTCTGCTGATCCACTCGGAGAACTAAATCTCCCTCCTGGAAAGCTCGACTCTTCACATTTCTGGCATGGAAGCGACGCAAGTCCTGCTGGTAAATGGTCGATCGGATCAAGGCCATCTCTCTTTCTTCTTCTAGAAGATCGACTGCGTCCTGTCGGGCCTGCTCTGCTTCAGCTTCGGTGTAAAGTTCGACTCGGGGCGCGTTGTGAAGCAGGTCACTCGGCAAGTCTGCTTCGGCTCCGTAGACCAAAAAGAACGGAGTCCTCCCAGTCGACCGATTCAGCGTGGTCCTCAACCCCCAAAGTACCGACGGAAGTTCGTCGACCCACGCACCAGCTGCGTGTTTGAGGTCGCGCATCAGTCGGGGTTTCAGTCCTTTGAGAATTAAGCCATTTGCTCGCTCTGCTTGTCCATTCGACTGGGGGTGAGCGACTGAAGCGTAGTCGACTCTCGTACCCTGAGATGTGCAGAAAGCTCTGAACTCTTTGGAGTCAAAGTTTGACCCATTATCCGTGATGATACTGTGGGGAACTCCATATCTAAACACCAACTCCCTGATGAAGCTGACGGCGGTGCCGGCGTCCAAATTCTTGATGGGTTTAGCCTCGATCCACTTAGTGAACTTGTCGACTGCTACCAACACATGGGTGTAGCCATTTCTGCCTGTCCTCAGAGGCCCAACCATATCTAGTCCCCACACAGCAAAAGGCTAGACGAGTGGAATGGTCTTCAAGGCCGAGGCGGGTTTGTGCGACATATTGGAGTAAAATTGACATCCTTCACATTTGTCGACTATCTCTTTCGCCATCTCATTTGCTCTGGGCCAATAAAAACCAGCTCGGTATGCTTTAGCCACGATGGTCCGAGAAGACGCATGATGGCCATAGGTCCCTGAGTGGATGCCGTTGAGAATCATTTGACCTTCCTCTGGTGTTATGCATTTCTGGCTGACTCCAGTCGCACTTTCTCTGTATAACTGTCCCCTCATGACGGTGAAGGCTTTGGATCGGCAGACGATTTCCCGAGCCTCTTCTTCATTCTCAGGGAGCTCTTTTCTCAAGATATAGGCGATATAGGGCACTGTCCAATCGGGAGTGATGACCAAAACTTCCATGATCAAGTCGACCACAGCTGGGACCTCGACTTCAGTCGGATCTGTGGCGCTTTTGGCTGCGGGACTTCCTCCATGAAAGGATCTTCTTGAACCGATGGTGTGTGAACATGCTCCAAAAACACACCACTCGGAATGGCTTCCCTCTTGGAACCTATCTTCGCCAAGTCACCGGCTGCTTGATTTTTCAGTCGGGGAACGTGATGGAGCTCTAATCCCTCGAATTTCTTCTCCAGCTTTCTGACTGCATTGCAGTATCCAGTCATGGCCAGGCTTCTGACGTCCCACTCCTTCATCACTTGATTGACCACTAAGTCCGAGTCGCCGTAGACCATGAGGCGACGGACGCCGAGTGAAATGGCCATACGCAACCCGTATAAGAGTGCTTCGTATTCTGCTTCATTGTTGGAGGAATCAAAGTGAATCTGGAGTACATATCTGAGATTATCTCCTCGGGGGGAAACCAAGACCACTCCGGCACCGGAACCATTCAGCATTTTGGAGCCATCGAAGAAGATAGTCCAGTGCTCCGAGTGAACTTGGGTCGGTAACTGCTGTTCAGTCCACTCGGCGAGGAAATCTGCTATTGCTTGGGACTTGATAGCTTTCTTTGCCTCAAATCTGATATCAAGGGGAAGAAGTTCAATCGCCCATTTTGCCACTCGACCAGTTGCGTCTCTGTTGTGCTGAATCTCTGATAAGGGGGCGTCGGTGACGACTGTGATAATGTGGTCAGAGAAGTAATGGGCAACTTTCTTCGTGGTCATGTAAATTCCATACACAAGCTTCTGATAATGAGCGTATCGTTGCTTGGACGGGGTCAGGACTTCAAAAATGTAATACACTGGGCGTTGAACTTTGAAGGCTTTTCCTTCCTCTTCCCGCTCGACCGTAAGTATAGTGCTGACAACTTGTCCTGTGGCTGCAATGTAAAGCAGCAAAGGATCTTTGCTGATTGGGGCAGCAAGCACCGGCTGGGTGGAAAGCAGGGTTTTTAACTCTGCAAACGCTGCATCAGCTTCTTGAGTCCACTCGAACTTGTCTGACTTCTTCATCAGTCGGTAAAGAGGCAATGCCTTTTCACCGAGGCGAGAGATGAATCGACTTAATGCGGCCAAGCATCCAGTAAGTTTCTGGACATTGTGCACACGCACGGGGCGTTTCATTCGGAGTATAGTGCCAAATTTTCTGGGTTAGTATCGATTCCCCGTTCGGAAACGAGAAAACAGAGCAACTTTCCGCCAGGAACTCCGAATGTGCATTTTGATGGATTAATCTTGATATCGTACCTCCTGAGGTTTGCAAATGTTTTAGCTAGGTCAGTCAGCAGTTCGGAACCTTTCCGTGACTTGACCACAATGTCATCCATGTATGCTTCCACATTTTGACTGATTTGAGTGAGCAAACATTTCTGAATCATCCTCATGAACGTGGCTCCAGCATTCTTGAGGCCGAATGGCATGGTGACATAACAGAAGCACCCGAATGGGGTGATGAAAGCCGTTTTGATCTCATCGGGTCCAAACAGACGGATCTGATGGTACCCGGAATAAGCGTCCAAGAAAGAAAGTCGCTCACATCCCGCAGTTGAGTCGACTATTTGGTCGATGCGGGGAAGAGGAAAATGATCCTTCGGGCAGGCCCGATTGATATGCTTGAAATCGATGCACATGCGAAGAGAATTGTCCTTTTTGGGGACCATGACGACATTGGCGAGCCACTCAGAGTGGTAAATCTCTTGGATAAACTCTGCTGCTAGGAGCCGAGCCACTTATTTGCCAATGGCCCTTCTTTTCTGGACGGCGGACTGTCGCAGATGTTCCTTCACAGGTTTTTCCTTCGAGTTGACTTGTAGACGATGCTCAGCCAGTCCCCTGGGTACACCCGACATGTTAGAAGGTTTCCATGCGAAGATGTCCCAGTTCTCACGGAGGAACTGGATGATCGCTTCTTCCTATTTGGGGTCAAGTGTTGTGGAGATATGAGTCGGAGCAGCGTTTGGGTCGGTCGAGTGGATGTGAATGGGTTTTGTCTCACCACACGACTGAGAACGCTGATTCTGTGGCAGGCTTCTTGGCTCGCAACAAATCACTCGGGTCTGTGTTCCTTTGGTGTTCTTGCCACTCTTCTGCCACCATCTGAGCATCGGCGATCTTTGAGTCCTTCTGGAAGCACTCCTTTGCCTTTTTGCGGTTACCGATGACAGTGATCACGCCTTTAGGGCCTGGCATCTTCAGTTTGAGGTACATGTAACAAGGTCGAGCCATAAAACGTGCATATGCTGGCCTACCCAAAATTGCATGATAGGCACTCTGGAAATCCACAACCTCAAATGTCAGCTTCTCTTTGCGAAAATTCATCGAATCACCAAAAACTACATCGAGAGCAATCTGACCGAGTGACGCGGCCTTCTTGCCAGGAATGACTCCATAAAAGCTCATATTGCTCGTGCTCAGTCTGTACATCGGAATGCCCATCCCTTTCAGTGTCTCAACATATAGTATATTCAAACTGCTACCGCCATCCATCAACACTTTGGTCAGTCGAGTGCCCTCAACGACCGGGTAGACCACCAACGCTTGCCTCCTAGGGGTGGCTATGTGTGTAGGGTGATCAGATTGATCGAATGTAATGGCAGTCTGAGACCACTTCAGGTAATTGGGTGTTGACGGAGCAGCCATGTTTACCTCTCTGTTTATAACTTTCAGTCGGTGTTTGCTCTCAACATCGGCAAAAATCATCAAGGTGGAATTGACCTGTGGGTATTCTCCGTCACTATCCTCTTTGTCCTCAACTTTGTCCGACTCTTTTTCTTTGTCCTTGGGCTGCTTCCCTTGGAATTGCTGAATCAGGAGTCGACATTGCTGAGTGGTGTGCTTCGGGTAGATGAAATTACCCTCTTTGTCTTTCTTAGTGTGGATGTGACATGGCAAATCCAACACGTCATTTCCTTACTTATCTTTTACCTTCTTGGGGTTCCAAGGCCCCTTGGGTTTCCCTTTGAATTTTCCTTGGTTCAGGGTCAAGGCTTCTCCAGGTGCGGCTGGCTCAGCTTTGCGCTTTTGCTTCCGACTGGAATTTCCACCTCCGGTGTCCTGGGCGACTGACTTGTGTTTGCCGCTCCGGAGACGATCCTCTTCTTCACCATTGGCATATTTGGTGGCTATTTCCATCATTCGACTCAGAGACATGTCTCCATTTCGACCGAATTTCAGGCTTAGCTCTCTGTTCTTTACGCCCTCCTTGAAGGCGCAGACTGCATGGTGATCGGACACATTTTCCACTGTATGATGCAGTGTGATCCATCTCTGGATGTAATCCCTCAGAGTCTCATTCGACTTCTGCACACAAGATTGCAGCTCTGTCAATCCCGCTGGCCGCTTGCACGTTCCTTCGAATGTCCTAACAAACACTCGGGAGAGGTCCTCCCACGTGTAGATGCTGCTAGGCATCAACTGATTCAACCATGCCCTGGCTGATCCTTCCAACATGAGGGGCAGATGCTTCATGGCCACCTCGTCATTCCCACCACCGATCTGAACAGCCACTCGGTTGTCCTCAAGCCAAGTGTCGGGCTTGGACTCACCATTGAACTTGCTGACTCCAGTCGCCAACTTGAAGTTGGGAGGAATCACTGCGGCTCTGATGGCTCTACTGAAGCACTCTGGTCCGAAGACGTGTACTCGGCTGCTTCTGGGCATGTCTCTGTCATTACCCTCTTTGTGGGCTCTGTTCCGGTCGACCAGACCCTGAACGATGATGGATCTCGTGTCAAAGCCTGGTTCTCTAGGGTCGACTGGAATTCTTTGTCCACCACTGTACTGGCGTCTGTTATCTTGCTGCCGAGGCATATATGATCCACCCCTCCGGGGAGGAGTGGGCACTCGACGTCGATCGTTGCGATTGACTCGGTGATCATCCTGCTCATAGTTCCTGTACTGATTGTGCCGGTCACCACGCCCTTCACGCCTCGGGGGCGATCTGGAGATATGAGCCGACTGGACTGTATTCGCCGCCACAGACCTGCTATGGATCCTGTTCCGCGACTGCAACACAGCTGAATTCTGATCTCCAGCTGCCCGGAGCAAATCCCTGATCTGCATCAAGCCTCTGCCAGCCTCTGACTGGGAAGGCTGAATCGACTCTGCTATACGTGTTGCAGCTGCTAATTTCTGGATTGGAGTGCGGTATACCTGAGTCGGAGGTTTAAAGAGTTGGCGTCGACTGGAGTCTGGAATCCGTTGTCGCGCGTGCTCATCGAGTGCCCGCTGAAGGTTCTCCAGTCGAGTGCGCTCAGACAGGTTTGCCAAGCGCGCATCCTCTAAGGCGCGAGCCTCAGGGGTTTCTCCAATGATCGGAGTATGAAGCGCATCCATGTTCCGGCGGCGAAGCTCTTCCCTCTACTGTGAGTTGTGGGGCTCGGGGCGGTACTCCTCATGGTCGTGCGACGGGTCGCCTCCGCCGTTGCCTCCCTCGGTGCTAGGAAAACCGGGGGGAACGTGCGGTCCATTGACCATCAGGACCTCTACCGCAGGATCACTGCTGTCGCATTCGGATGCAGTCTCTGCGGAGCCAGTCGACAGGTCGAATAGGCCGTAGAGAGATTCGTCGGGCTCGATTGCCGCGACTTGGGCAGTGGTCGACTGGCGAGCCACTGCGTGCCTCACCCACCTCTGAAGCCTCGACCGACCGGAGCGCTTATGCCGGCGGGAAGCTGGGAGGCAGGATGACACGAAAACTAGCCGATACTGAGTCGACGGTTGCCGCTGAAGGACGCCGCGGACGCACGCTCGAAAATGCGTAGCTCCGCGGATCGGGAGCGCATCGACATCGAGCGGGGCCTCCTGCAGCCAGGCAGAGTCGTCGGTGATGAATGTGAGCGCGCCGAGACGGATCTCGCGGAACTCAACCAAAACGCCACCTGAAACCATGATGATGGGAATCGAAAAGATTGCAACTTCTCCAACAAGTCGCTAAGACACCTGCCCCAAGGTGGGCGCCAACTGTCGTGGTTCTAAGCCTGACAGTAGAATGGGGGGTAGGTATGGAGAGGCAAGACCCTAGCTATGGAGCAGTTGTACACATGAGTGTTTTACAAGTTCAGGCCCTTCTCGGAGGAAGTAACAGCCCTACGTCTCGAAGCCCGGAGGCAGTCGACTGGTTTATGTGTATATGAGTTACAGGGGTGCGAACCCTTCTACCAGTGGAGGGGGGTGGCTTATATAGAGGACGCCAGGACTCCAGCCAGCCCACGTAGCAGAGGGTTAAAGTACATTAAGGCCTGGCATTACTGGTAATGCCCTACATAAAGTGTCATCATGGCCATTAAGACTACTTAATTACAGACCGTTTGGATACAGAATAGATCTTGAATTCCTGATGGTCGAGTGAGTGTTCATGGTCGAGTGTCTTCAGGTTCGTCGAGTGTCTTCTAGTCCGTCGAGTGGAGTTCCTCTTGGTCGACTGAAAGACGGCTTCTTCTAAGAGATGTCCTTGGGGAGGGTACCTTGGACAGGCCCGTAACCCTACCCTCGGTACATGGCTTCATCACCCGCCTTGGCAGCAAATAGGAAGGCGAGCTCGTCGACTTCCTCCATGAGAATCGGGGTATCTTCGCATGGACCTCCAAAGACATGCCGGGTATCCCGAGGAAGTACCCCGAGCACAAACTCCACGTCCGCAAGGACGCCAAGCCTGTCCGTCAACCCCTCCGTCGATTTTCCAAGGAGAAGAGAAGAACCATTGGTGAAGAGGTTGCCAAGCTCTTGGCGGGCGGCTTCATAATGGATGTGTTTCACCACTAGTGGATGGCCAACCCAGTCCTCATCCTAAAGAAGAACAAGACCTGGCGCATGTGTATCGACTACACCACCCTTAACAAGGCCTGTCCCAAGGATCCGTTCGCTCTCCCGCAGATCGACCAAGTCATCGACTCGACCGCCGGGTGTGAGCTCCTGTCCTTCCTTGACGCCTACTCCGGCTATCACCAGATCAAGCTGGACCCGGCAGATGCCCTGAAGACGTCCTTCATCACGCCCTTTGAGGCATACTGCTACATCACCATGTCGTTCGGCTTGAAGAACGCCGGCGCCACCTTCCAATGCTGCATGTAGAAATGCTTGCTACCGCAACTCGGCCGCAACATCCACGTGTACGTGGACGATATCGTGGTGAAGACCAAGAAGAACCTCACGCTCCTCGACGATCTGAAGGAAACATTCGCCAACCTCCGTGAATACAAGGTCAAGCTCAACCCGGAAAAGTGCATCTTTGGCGTCCCAGCCGGAAAGCTGCTCGGCTTCCTCGTCTCGGAACGCGGCATCGAGGCGAACCCGGAGAAGATCAAGGCCATCGAGCGCATGAGCAAGCCAACCCGGCTGCGTGATGTCCAGAAGTTCATAGGCTGCTTGGCCTCGGTCAACCGGTTTCTAAGCCGGCTGGGCGAGAAGGCACTGCCCCTGTACCAGCTAATGAAGGAAACAAGCCCGTTCGAGTGGAGCGGCAAGGCAGATGAAGCTTTCCAAGACCTCAAGCGCATGCTCTCCACCGCACCAGTCCTGGCAGCGCCAACCGACAAGGAGCCGCTGTTTCTCTACATAGCCGCGACCTTGCAGGTGGTCGGCATGGTGCTGGTGGTCGAGCGACCGGAGAAGGGCAAGATCCAAGTCGTCCAGCGCCCGCTCTACTACCTGAGCGAAGTGCTCTCCACCTCCAAGAAAAACTACCCGCACTACCAGAAGATGTGTTACGGCGTGTACCTCACCGCTAAGAAGCTGAAGCAGTACTTTCAAGAACATGTCATCACCGTCATCAGCACGGCGCCTATCGGAGAAATCATCGGGTGCCGGGATGCCTCTGGCCGGGTCACCAAGTGGGTGATCCAGCTAGCCGGCCACACCATCCTCTACGAGCCCCGCACCATGATCAAGTCTCAGGCCATGGCTGATTTCCTCGATGACTAGACCGAGACCCAGTACCTGCCGCCGCCTCCCGACTTGACGCATTGGCGCATGCACTTCAACGGGTCCAAGATGCGACTCGGCTTAGGGGTCGGCATCGTACTGTCATCTCCAAAGGGTGACCGACTCCGCTACGCACTCCAGATCCACTTCGCCGCCTCCAACAACGTCGCCGAATACAAAGCCCTTCTGCACGGCCTCTTGCTCGCCAAGGAACTCAGCATTCGGCGCATCCTATGCTACGACGACTCGGACTTGGTGGTGCAGCAGTGCTCCAGCGAGTGGGATGCCCGCGACTCCAACATGGCAAGCTACCACTTTCTCATCCAGAAGCTGTCCGGATCCTTCGATGGCTGCGAATTCCTCCACGTCCCGCGCGCGGAGAACGAGGCAGCCGACACGCTCACCAAGATCGCCTCGTCACGTCAGGCCATCCCGTCCGGCGTCTCCCTTGAGCACCTACGCAAACCGTCCATCAAGCCGTCGCCGGACTCTGAGTCCATCCACGTCCCAGGAGACCCGACCGCGCCGCAAGCCGACCCGGGGACTGCTAAACCCGGCCCAGGGACTGCTGAACCCGGCCCGGGGGCTACTGGACCTGGCCTGGGGGCTGCTTAGCTCAACCCGGCCACCATCACCCCGGAACCAGCCGTCACCAACCCAGGGGCTGCTCAACCCAGCCCAGGAGCCGCCAACTCGGAACCCACCCAGGTGGCCGTCTTCACCGTCGTCGCGGCCCCATCTTGGGCCTTGCCGATATTAGAGTTTCTGGAAAATGGGGTTCTCCCCATGGACGAGACCGAGGCTCGGCAAGTTCAGCGCCAGGCGTCCGCCTACAGCATCATCAACAACAAGCTCGTCAAGCGCAGCTCTACCGGCGTGTTCCAACGCTGCGTCCAGCAGGATCGCGGCATCAACATCCTCCTCGACATTCACCAGGGCGAGTGTGGGCACCACGCCGCATCATGATCCCTCGTGGCCAAGGCATTCCTCCATGGCTTCTACTGGCCAATGACCCTCAAAGACGCCGAGTCGTTCGTCCTCAAGTGCGAAGGATGCCAGCGCTTCAGCAAATGCAGCCACCAGCCGGCGTCAGCACTCCGAACCATACTAATGTTGGGGAACGTAGTAGAAATTCAAAATTTTCCTACGTGTCACCAAGATCTATCTATGGAGAAACCAGCAACGAGGGGAAGGAGAGTGCATCTACATACCCTTGTAGATCGCTAAGCGGAAGCGTTCAAGAGAACGGGGTTGAAGGAGTCGTACTCGTCGTGATTCAAATCACCGGAGATCCTAGTGCCGAAAGGATGGCACCTCCGCGTTCAACACACGTACAGCCCGGTGACGTCTCCCACGCCTTGATCCAGCAAGGAGAGAGGGAGAGGTTGAGGAAGACTCCATCCAACAGCAGCACAACGGCGTGGTGGTGATGGAGGAGCGTGGTAGTCCAGCAGGGCTTCGCCAAGCACCACGGAAGAGGAGGAGTACGAGAGGTAGGGCTGCACCAAGAGGGAGAAGTTCTCATGTGTCTGGCAGCCCCAAAACCTCAAGTATATATAGGGGGGAAGGGGGCTGCGCCCCCTTTATGGTTTCCCACCCCAAGGGGTGCGGCCAGCCCTAGATCCCATCTAGGGGGGCGACCAAAGGGGGGAGGATTGCCTCCCAAGTCAAGTGGAGGCCTCCCCCTTTAGGGTTTTCCCCTTCCCATGCGCATGGGCCTTGGGGGGGCTGGTGCCCCTAGCCCATTAAGGCTAGGGCGCCCCCCTACAGCCCATGCTACTGTATTGGACGTGGTGGAACAATTTCCGGACCTCCGGACCCCTCCGGAATCCTCCGGAACCTTCTGGAAGCTTCCCGATACAATACCGAAAAAACCCGAACTTTTCCCGGAACCCGAACAACAACTTTCCATATATAAATCTTTACCTCCGGACCATTTCGGAACTCCTCGTGACGTCCGGGATCTCATCCGGACTCCAAACAACATTCGGTAACCACATACAAACTTCCTTTATAACCGTAGCGTCATCGAACCTTAAGTGTGTAGACCCTACGGGTTCGGGAACCATGCAGACATGACCGAGACGTTCTCCGGTCAATAACCAACAGCGGGATCTGGATACCCATGTTGGCTCCCACATGTTCCACGATGATCTCATCGGATGAACCATGATGTCAAGGACTCAATCGATCCCGTATACAATTCCCTTTGTCTAGCGGTATTTTACTTGCCCGAGATTCAATCGTCGGTATACCGATACCTTGTTCAATCTCGTTACCGGCAAGTCTCTTTACTCGTTCCGTAACACATCATCCCATGATTAACCCCTTGGTCACATTGTGCACATTCTGATGATGTCCTACTGAGTGGGCCCAGAGATACCTCTCTGTTTACACGGAGTGACAAATCCCAGTCTCGATTCGTGCCAACCCAACAGACACTTTCGGAGATACCTGTAATGCACCTTTATAGCCACCCAGTTACGTTGTGACGTTTGGGACACCCAAAGCATTCCTACTGTATCCGGGAGATGCACAATGTCATGGTCTAAGGAAAAGATACTTGACATTAGAAAAGCTTTAGCATACGAACTACACGATCTTTGTGCTAGGCTTAGGATTGGGTCTTGTCCATCACATCATTCTCCTAATGATGTGATCCCGTTATCAATGACATCCAATGTCCATAGCCAGGAAACCATGACTATCTGTTGATCACAACGAGCTAGTCAACTAGAGGCTCACTAGGGACATATTGTGGTCTATGTATTCACACGTGTATTACGATTTCCGGATAATACAGTGATAGCATGAATAAAAGACTATTATCATGAACAAAGAAATATAATAATAACACTTTTATTATTGCCTCTAGGGCATATTTCCAACAGTCTCCCACTTGCACTAGAGTTAATAATCTAGTTCACATCACCATGTGATTAACACTGACAGGTCACATCTCCATGTGACCAACATCCAAAGAGTTTACTAGTGTCATTAAACTAGTTCACATCATCATGTGATTAAGACTCAATGAGTTCTGGGGTTTGATCATGTTCTGCTTGTGAGAGAGGTTTTAGTCAACGGATCTGTAACATTCAGATCCGTATGTACTTCGCAAATTTCTAGGTCATATTGTAAATGCTGCTCCCACGCTCCACTTGGAGCTATTCCAAATGGTTGCTCCACTATATGTATCCGGTTTGCTACTCAGAGTCATTCGGATAGGGGTTAAAGCTTGCATCAACGTAACCCTTTACGCCGAACTCTTTATCACCTCCATAATCGAGAAACATATCCTTATTCCTCTAAGGATAACTTTGACTGCTATCTGATGATCCACTCCTTGATCACCTTTGTACTCTCTTTCTAGACATGTGGCAAGGCACACATCAGTTGCGGTACTTAGCATAGCATACTGTAGAGCCTACGTCTAAAGCATAGGGGACGACCTTCGTCCTTTCTCTCTTTTCTGCCGAGGTCGAGCTTTAAGTCTTAACTTCGTACCTTACAACTCAGGCAAGAACTTCTTCTTTGACTGATCCATCTTGAACACCTTCAAGATCATGTCAAGGTATGTGCTCATTTGAAAGTATTATTAAGCATTTTGATCTATCCTTATAGATCTTGATGCTCAATGTTCAAGTAGCTTAATCCAGGTTTTCTATTGAAAAACACCTTTCAAATAACCCTATATGCTTTCTAGAAATTCTACATCATTTCTGATCATTAATATGTCAACAACATATACTCATCAGAAATTCTATAGTGCTCCCACTCACTTCTTTGGAAATACAAGTTTCTCATAAACTTTGTATAGACCCAAGATCTTTGATCATCTTATCAAAGCGTACATTCCAACTCCGAGATGCTTACTCCAGTCCTTAGAAGGATCACTGGAGCCAGCATACCTTTTAGCATCCTTAGGATCGATAAAACCTTTCTGATTGTATCGCATACAACCTTTCCTTACGACTGGTAAGGAAACTCGTTTTGACATCCATCTGCTAGATTTCATAAATGCAGCTTGTGCTAACGTGATTCCGACGGACTTTAAGCATCGCTACGGATGAGAAAATCTCATCGTAGTCAACTCCTTGAACTTGTGAAAAACTCTTCGCCACAAGTCGAGCTTCATGGACGGTGACATTACCGTCCACGTTCGTCTTCTTCTTAAAGATCCATTTATCTCAATGGCTTGCCGATCATCGGGCAAGTCCACCAAAGTCCATGCTTTGTTCTGATACATAGATCCTATCTCGGATTTCATGGTTTCTAACCATTTGTCGGAATATGGGCCCACCATCGCTTCTCCATAGCTCGTAGGTTCATTGTTGTCTAGCAACATGACCTTCAAGACAGGATCACCGTACCACTCAAAAGTAGTACGCATCCTTGTCACCCTACGAGGTACGGTAGTGACTTGATCCGAAGTTTCATGATCACTATCATAAGCTTCTACTTCAATTGGTGTAGGTTCCATAGGAACAACTTCGTGTGCCCTGCTACACACTAGTTGAAGTGACGGTTCAATAACCTCATCAAGTCTCCACCATCCTCCCACTCAACTTTCCGAGACAAACTTTTCCTCGAGAAAGGACCCGATTCAAGAAACAATCCCTATTGCTTTCGGATTTGAATTAGGAGGTATACCCAACTATTTTGGGTGTCCTATGAAGATGCATTTTATCCGCTTTGGGTTCGAGCTTATCAACCTGAAACTTTTTCACATAAGCGTCGCAGCCCCAAACTTTTAAGAAACGACAACTTAGGTTTCTCTAAACCATAATTCATACGGTGTCATCTCAACGGAATTACGTGGTGCCCTATTTAAAGTGAATGTGGTTGTCTCTAATGCCTAACCCATGAACAATAGTGGTAATTTGATAAGAGACATCATGGTACGCACCATATCCAATAGGGTGCAACTATGATGTTCGGACACACCATCACACTATGGTGTTCCAGGCGGTATTAATTGCGAAACAATTTCCACAATGTCTTAATTGTGTGCCAAAACTCGTAACTCAGATACTCATCTCTATGATCTTATCATAGACATTTTATCCTCTTCTCACGATGATCTTCAACTTCACTCTGAAATTACTTGAACCATTCAATAATTCAGACTTGTGTTTCATCAAGTAAATATTCTCAACATCTACTCGAATCATCTGTGAAGTAAGAACATAACGATATTCACTGCATGCCTCAGCACTCATTGGACTGCACACATCAAAATGTGCTACTTCCAACAAGTTGCTATCTTGTCCCATCTTACTGAAAACGAGGCTTTTCAGTCATCTTGCCCATGTGGTATGATTTGCATATCTCAAGTGATTCAAAATCAAGTGAGTCCAAATGATCCATCTGCATGGAGTTTCTTCATGCGTATACACCAATAGACATGGTTCGCATGTCTCAAACTTTTCAAAAACGAGTGAGTCCAAAGATCCATCAACATGGAGCTTCTTCATGCGTTTTATACCAATATGACTTACATGGTAGTGCCACAAGCAAGTGGTACTATCATTACTATCTTATATCTATTGGCATGAAAATGTGTATCACTATGATCGAGATTCAATAAACCATTCCTTTAGGTGCAAGACCATTGAAGGTGTTATTCAAATAAATAGAGTAACCATTATTCTCCTTAAATGAATAACCATATTGCGATAGACATAATCCAATCATGTCTATGCTCAACGCAAACACCAAATGACAATTATTCAGGTTTAATACTAATCTTGATGGTAGAGGGAGCGTGCGATGTTTGATCACATCAAACTTGGAAATACTTCCAACAAATATCGACAACTCACCTTTAGCTAGTCTCCGTTTATTCCGTAGCTCTTTTATTTCGAGTTACTAACACTTAGCAACTGAACCGGTATCTTAATACCCTGGTGCTACTAGGAGTACTAGTAAAGTACACATTAACATAATGTATATCCAATATACTTCTATCGACTTTGCCAGCCTTCTTATCTACCAAGTATCTAGGGTAATTCTGCTCCAGTGGTTGTTCCCCTTATCACAGAAGCACTTAGTCTCGGGTTTGGGTTCAACCTCGGGTTTCTTCACTGGTGCAGCAGCTGATTTGCCATTTCATGAAGTATCCCTTCTTGCCCTTGCCCTTCTTGAAACTAGTGGTTTCACCAACCATCAACAATTGATGCTCCTTCTTGATTTCTACTTTCGCGGTGTCAAACATCACGAATATCTCAAGGATCATCATATCTATCCCTGATTTGTTATAGTTCATCACAAAGCTCTAGCAGCTTGGTGGTAATGACTTTGGAGAAACATCACTATCTCATCTGGAAGATCAACTCCCACTCGATTCAAGTGATTGTTGCACTCAGACAATCTGAGCACAAGCTCAACGATTGAGCTTTTCTCCCTTAGTTTGCAGGCTAAGAAAAATCGTCGGAGGTCTCATACCTCTTGACGTGGGCGCGAGCCTGAAATCCCAATTTCAGCCCTCGAAACATCTCATATGTTCCGCGATGTTTCAAAAACGTCTTTGGTGCCTCTACTTAAACCATTTAACTGAACTATCACGTAGTTATCAAAACGTGTATGTCCGATGTTCACAACATCCACAAACGACGTTTGGGGTTCAGCACACTGAGCGGTGCATTAAGGAAATAAGCTTTCTACTGATCGCATAATCGCTACTATCAACTTTCAACTATATTTTCTCTAGGAACATACCTAAACAGTGGAACTAAAGCGCGAGCTTACGACATAATTTGCAAAAGGTCTTTTGACTATGTTCAGGATAATTAAGTTCATCTTATGAACTCCCACTCAGATAGACATCCCTCTAGTCATCTAAGTGATTACATGATCCGAGTCAACTAGGCCGTGTCCGATCATCACGTGAGACGGACTAGTCATCATCGGTGAACATCTTCATGTTGATCGTATCTACTATACGACTCATGCTCGACCTTTCGGTCTCCGTGTTCCGAGGCCATGTCTGTACATGCTAGGCTCGTCAAGTTAACCCTAAGTGTATTGCATGTGTAAATCTGTCTTACACCCGTTGTATGTGAACGTAAGGATCTATCACACCCGATCATCACGTGGTGCTTCGAAACGACGAACTGTAGCAACGGTGCACAGTTAGGGGAGAACACTTCTTGAAATTGTTGTAAGGGATCATCTTATTTACTACCGTTGTTCTAAGTAAACAAGATGCATAAACATGATAAACATCACATGCAATCAAATAGTGACATGATATGGCCAATATCATTTTGCTCCTTTTGATCTCCATCTTCGGGGCTCCATGATCATCATCGTCACCGGCATGACACCATGATCTCCATCATCGTGTCTTCATGAAGTTGTCTCGCCAACTATTACTTCTACTACTATGGCTACCGGTTAGCAATAAAGTAAAGTAATTACATGGTGTTGTTCAATGACACGCAGGTCATACAATAAATAAAGACAACTCCTATGGCTCCTGCCGGTTGTCATACTCATCGACATGCAAGTCGTGATTCCTATTACAAGAACATGATCAATCTCATACATCACATATATTCATCACATTCTTCTTGGCCATATCACATCACATAGCATACCCTGCAAAAACAAGTTAGACGTCCTCTAATTGTTGTTTGCATGTTTTACGTGGCTGCTATGGGTTTCTAGCAAGAACGTTTCTTACCTACGCAAAACCACAACGTGATATGCCAATTTGCTATTTACCCTTCATAAGGACCCTTTTCATCGAATCCGTTCCGACTAAAGTGGGAGAGACTGGCACCCACTAGCCACCTTATGCACCAAGTGCATGTCAGTCGGTGGAACCTGTCTCACGTAAGAGTACGTGTAAGGTCAGTCCGGGCCGCTTCATCCCACAATACCGTCGAAACAAGATTGGACTAGTAACGGTAAGCATATTGAACAACATCAACGCCCACAACTACTTTGTGTTCTACTCGTGCAAAGAATCTACGCAATAGACCTAGCTCATGATGCCACTGTTGGGGAACGTAGCAGAAATTCAAAATTTTCCTACGTGTCACCAAGATCTATCTATGGAGAAACCAGCAACGAGGGGAAGGAGAGTGCATCTACATACCCTTGTAGATTGCTAAGCAGAAGCGTTCAAGAGAACGGGGTTGAAGGAGTCGTACTCGTCGTGATTCAAATCACCGGAGATCCTAGTGCCGAACGGACGGCACCTCCGCGTTCAACACACGTACAGCCCGGTGACGTCTCCCACGCCTTGATCCAGCAAGGAGAGAGGGAGAGGTTGAGGAAGACTCCATCCAACAGCAGCACAATGGCGTGGTGGTGATGGAGGAGCGTGGTAGTCCAGCAGGGATTCGCCAAGCACCACGGAAGAGGAGGAGTACGAGAGGTAGGGCTGCACCAAGAGGGAGAAGTTCTCATGTGTCTGGCAGCCCCAAAACCTCAAGTATATATAGGGGGGAAGGGGGCTGCGCCCCCTTAGGGTTTCCCACCCCAAGGGGTGCGGCCAGCCCTAGATCCCATCTAGGGGGGCGGCCAAAGGGGGGAGGAGTGCCTCCCAAGTCAAGTGGAGGCCTCCCCCTTTAGGGTTTTCCCCTTCCCATGCGCATGGGCCTTGGGGGGGCTGGTGCCCCTGGCCCATTAAGGCTAGGGCGCCCCCCTACAGCCCATGCTACTGTATTGGACGTGGTGGAACAATTTCCGGACCTCCGGACACCTTCGGAATCCTCCGGAACCTTCTGGAAGCTTCCCGGTACAATACCGAAAAAACCCAAACTTTTTCCGGAACCCGAACAACAACTTTCCATATATAAATCTTTACCTATGTCAAGGACTCAATCGATCCCGTATACAATTCCCTTTGTCTAGCGGTATTTTACTTGCCCGAGATTCGATCATCGGTATACCGATACCTTGTTCAATCTCGTTACCGGCAAGTCTCTTTACTTGTTCCGTAAACATCATCCCGTGATCAACCCCTTGGTCACATTGTGCACATTCTGATGATGTCTTACCGAGTGGGCCCAGAGATACCTCTCCGTTTACACGGAGTGACAAATCCCAGTCTCGATTCGTGCCAACCCAACAGACACTTTTGGGGATACCTGTAATGCACCTTTATAGCCACCCAGTTACGTTGTGACGTTTGGTACACACAAAGCATTCCTACGGTATCCGGGAGTTGCACAATCTCATGGTCTAAGGAAAGGATACTTGACATTAGAAAAGCTTTAGCATACGAACTACACGATCTTTGTGCTAGGCTTAGGATTGGGTCTTGTCCATCACATCATTCTCCTAATGATGTGATCCCGTTATCAACGACATCCAATGTCCATAGCCTGGAAACCATGACTATCTGTTGATCACAATGAGCTAGTCAACTAGAGGCTCACTAGGGAGATATTGTGGTCTATGTATTCACACGTGTATAACGATTTCCGGATAATACAGTTATAGCATGAATAAAAGACTATTATCATGAACAAAGAAATATAATAATAACACTTTTATTATTGCCTCTAGGGCATATTTCCAACAACTAATCGCCTGGCCCTTCGCGGTCTGGGGACTCGACATGGTGGGACCCTTAAAAACCGCTCGAGGCAGCATGACTCACTTACTGGTGGCAGTGGACAAATTCACCAAGTGGATCGAGGCAAGACCAGTCAAGAAATTGGACGGGCCAACAGCCGTCCGGTTCGTCAAGGACATAGCGGTGCGATCCGGCATGCCGAACAGCATCATCACCGACAACAGCACCAACTTCGCCAAGGGTGCGCTCGAGCAATACTGCTCCGTCTCCGGCATCCGCCTCGACCTGGCCTCCGTGGCACATCTGCAGTCCAATGGGCAGGTCGAGCGGGCCAATGGACTCATCCTGTTCGGCATCAAGCCGCGACTCGTCGAGCCACTCGTCCGCTCACCCGGCAGTTGGCTCGACGAGTTGCCAGCAGTTGTTTGGAGTCTACGCACAACACCAAACCGGTCGATCGGGTTCACCCAGTTCTTCCTCGTCTATGGATCCGAAGCCATCATCCCGACCGATGTTGAGTTCGACTCGCCGTGTGTCACGATGTACACCAAAGCCGAAGCAAGAGAAGCATGTGAAGACGATGTCGACCTGCTCGAAGAGGCCCGCCTTCTGGCACTTAGCCGCTCGGCTATCTACCAGCAAGGCCTGAGGCACTACCACAACAAGAAGATCAAGCCTCTCGCATTCCGCGAAGGCGACCTCGTTCTCCGACTCGTCCAAGAGCAGGCAGGCCAGCACAAGCTGTCCTCTCCATGGGAGGGCCCGTTCATCGTGAGCAGAACTTTGCGCGACCTTAACGCATACTACCTCATCGACGCGCGCAAGTCGAGGAAGTGCAAGAGGGACACCGCCGGCGAAGAAACGACCCGGCCATGGAACACGGAACTCCTTCGTCCGTTTCATAGTTAGCTGCGCAAATGTATGTATCGACGCCTTTTGTAAGCATATGAAACTATGGGGTCCCCGAACGAGACTCGGGGCCTGCCTTTTGCCGACCAATTTATTGCATCCATATTTTGCATCACTTTACTACCGAACCCAGCCGCCGGCTCGACTAGCTCGACCCGGGGGCTCGGGGGCTGGCCGGCTTGATCATCACCCCACCGCTTTACTTGGTGATTCCTGATAAAGGTAGGATGCCACGGTCCCCCACTTCGCCCTAAAACCGCAGATCCAGCTCTGGCTGATGGCGGGCAAGCACAACGGGCCAAAGCTCCCCTACGATTCATACATTAAGTTAAAAGCCGTCGGGTCGACCAACCCGGTCCAACGCTCGTCAACTAAGTTAGCCGCACGACCGGCTGCTCACCAACCGGCCAAGCCAGATTGCCGCCAGCCGGCCCAGTGGGTGTTTCGCTCGCGCTCAACGCTGCTAAGGACCCAACTCCTGCGCGCGCCTCCCGAAGAGCCGAACTCCTTGTCACGGACCGAAGCCTCGGCCGTCTGACTCACGGGGGGGGGGGAGGTTTCAGAGAGGAACAACACATGAAATAAGTTCGAAAAAAGCAGAAGGCAAAAAGCAAATAAACACTCACAACATTTACACATAAATGTTTCAAGCAAAGGCCCACGTCCCGAGTTCATTACACCCTGAAAACTCCCAGTGGGTGGGTGGACCTACTACTTAACAAAGTTGTCTACAAAGATTCTCAGGCATTCCCAGCGCCGCGTCGTGACATCGATGGCTCACCCCCTGCCGGCCTCCGGGTCCAATGAAGCACCGGTGTCCACTTCGGCTTCCGCGTCGCCGTAGACGCCCGTCTCCTCTGAGCTGCCCTCCGGGTCGCGAAGAAGCAAGCCGTAGTCGTTGCCATCCATGACCGCGCCGTCTTTCGTCCGCTTCGGATGGAACTCGTCGTGGAAGGCGAATTCGGAGATATAGCGGGCCCGGGAGGCGATCCGGCCAGCCTGCTCCTGCAGGAACTGCTCCGAACCAGCGCGCTGACCCATCAGCGCGTCCAGCTAAAGATCCAGATGCCAAGACAACGCGACCCGGAGTGCCATCTCAGCACCGGCCCGGGCGGCGGAAACGCGCCAGTCGCTAAGGCGATCCAGACCCATCTCCAACCAGCGCGCCAGGCGCGAGAAGTTGCACGGATGGATGGAGTCCGGCCACAGGGCCGTCGTCATCGCGGTGCCGGCCTGGGACAGCCGCTCCACTTGCGTCCCCAAGACCCATAGTCGGGCCTCAGCAGCGGCTATAATCTCCGGGAAAGGTCCAGGCCGTGTGGGATCCATCCCGGACCCAGCAACGCCAGTCGGATCGCGCTGATAGCGGACGGCCTCCTCCGCGAGCCGCTGCGTCTCCGGAAAGGCCCCTGTAACCAAAAGAAGAAGCAAGTCAGAAAAACAACAAAGAAGGAAGGGCTGGGTCCTGACCCGGCAAACAATGAAGAAGCATCACTTACTTGAGAAAGACTCTTCCAGGTTTTGCGCCTCGAGCAACGTACCACATCGCTCCCGCTGCAAGACGCGGTCCTGCTCCCCGAGCGCCTTCTCCAGGTCAGCCGCCTTAACAAGGGCCGCCTTTAACTCGGCGTCCTTGTCTTCGGCCGCCTTCTCGGCCGCCTCACGGTGGCGAGCCTCGGCCTGGCGGGCCTCCTCAGCCATGGTGGCCTGCTCCCGCAGACGCTATACCTCGCCCTGGAGCCGGCCCTTGTCGTCGACCAGCTGGCCGTGCTGCTGGTCCGCCTCGACCAGGGCCTGCTGCGTCTCCACCACCTTGGCGGCCTCCGCCTTAAGAAGCTCCACCTCGGCCTGCTCTTGTGACCCGCCATCTGCTCTTGCAGCCGGTCAGCCTCATCAAGAGACCGTCGGGCCGCGGCCGCCTCCGCCCTCGCCCGCGCCGCCTCGACGCCGAGACGGCTGGTATCAGCAACAAGCCGGTCATAATGATGACCAGCCCGGAACAGCCGGGTCCACCAAGACAGCACCTCGGCTACAAAGAAAAAGAACTCAAGAGAAAGAAAGAAAAGGACAAGACCTAAGATTTGGCCCAACTGTTACACAGTTGGCCCGAATCTCAGGGGCTACACCCAGTGGGTGCACTAGCGCGCCCGCACTAGAAGAAAGAACACAAAAAAGTACCTGCGGCGACGCGAAGCTCCTCCTCCTTGGCAGCAATCTGCTCCTTGAGCTCCCGATGCTTTCCAAGGAGCCGGTTGAAGGCGGCAAACCGGAAGGCGTCAAGGTGCTGAGAGAAGACCAAAGTCAGAACAAGGCCAACGCTCATAAGGTTCGACCCAACTACTACATAGTTGGCCCGAACCTCGGGGGCTACACCCAGTGGGTGCGCTGGCGCGCCCCCACAAAGATGAAATCACAAGAAAACCATAAGAATGAAGAACTTACCAAGAAGGCGCGCTCCAAGTCGCGCGTCCGCTCCACCACGGCCTGGGTGAAGGCCTCAAGCCACTCCGTCCGACCTCACAGGCGGCGGCTAACAGTGTCCAGCGCCGCCTCCTCCTGGGTCTGGGGCCCAAAGATGGTCGCGCCCCCACTTCGCACGGGCTGTGGCACGGCGGCTCGGCGCCCTCCCGGAAGGAGCACCAAGGCACGCCCACCGCTGGCTGCTTGCGACGCGGCCGTCACCTCCTTCGACGCCCCTCCCGGAGTCATCACCTCCTTGGACGCCGGGACGCCCAGCGTTGCCACCTCACGCACCGCCGACTGCGGTGCCTCCTCCATAACCGGCGGCACTTCCGGCACCGCCGCCTGCGGTGTCTCCTCCAAAGCGACGCCGCCTCCACCGCCATCGGCCCCTGCGCGCTCGACGATGTCGGCCCGCGGCGTGGTATCACCCCCCACCTCAACGACCTCCCGGTCGAGGACCACCACCTCAGCCCGGCCTCCGCGGCCGCGCTCCCTCACTATCGACGGCTCAAAAACCGTCGCCGCCATCACTATTCCCTCCAGCATCTCGCGCCAGGCCGGCTCTGCGCCGCCTCGCGCCCATGCCGCCGCCGCGTAGGTCCAAGCCTGGACCGATGCCACCTCCAACTCCGCCTCGGCCCGGTTTCTGTCCTGCCAGGCCAAGGCCTCAGCGTCATCCGGGTCCAGGCCGAGGTCCGAGTCGCCCCGTCCCTCCTCCCCGGCCAGGCCGGCGAGGTCAGACCGGCTCCTGCGGAACGCGACCCCCTCGGCGGCCGCGGCCTCCGATGCCGCCCTCGCCAGCGTGATCGGCGACCTGAAGAAAAAAGAAGAATAAGCAAGCGAAAGACAAGGCTGGCCCAAGAAATCTAGGCACGAGCAAGAAACAAGACTTACCCCGACAAGACCGGGACCGGAGTCGGCTTCCCGTGCCTCTTCTTGGCCGGCCTCCCACGCTCGGCCGGGTCCGCCGTGCGCTTCGGGGATCGGGGACGCAGCGCGACGCTGTCTTTTCTGTGCGGGCGGCATGGCGCCACCCCATGCGAGGACCCGGCTCCGCCCGCCTCGCCGCCTCCCCCACCCAATGCCGCTACACCAACAACCGGCGTCAGCGTTGCCTACGCCGCAACGTGCCCAAATGATTCAAGACAAATGAAGAAGAGAAAGATTCGAAGCTTACCCGCGTGGTGCCCAGCGCCGGCATCGGGCTCGGCCACCTCCTCGCCACCGTGAGCCGCGGGCTCCTCTGGTGCCACCGGCGCCACCTGCAACGGAGCCCGGGCGTAAGGGTGCCAGCTCACCTTCAGAAGAATCTCCCGTGACGCGTCGGGACGAATGAGAAGATGCGTGGCGGAAAAATAACAAGACCAGACGCTCACCTGCGGCACCGGGTTCGCCTGGCTGTACGGCGCCTTGCCAAATCGCCAGTCATCTCCAAGGTTGGCCTTGGAGATGTCGTTCATGCCTCGTGCGACCTGCTCTGTAGACAGCTGCGTCGACCCCATCGGGTTGGGGTCCTGAAGCCCGATCATCTCGCTGATGAGACAGGAGTGCCTCTGAAGCGGGAGAACCCGGCGGGTGATGAATGCGGCGAGGAGGTCGGTGCCAGTGAGCCCCTCCTGCGTCCTCATCACCGTGACTCGCTCGCAGAGGTTAACGATCTCCTGCGACGGGCGCCGGAGAGAGTAGCCCCAGTTCTCTTTTGCCCGCGGTGGCGCGACGGCAAAGGGGGGAAGGTTGATGTGGTCCGCACCGCTGTTGCGAACGTAGAAGAAGGAGTTCTGCCACTTCTTGGCAGAATCCTCGAGCGGGATCTTGGTAAAGTCTGCCCCCGACCGCTTCGAGATGACGGCAGCCCCGCAGTCGGCAAACTCCCCGACCGACGGGCCCTGCTGCTTCAAGGTGAGGAAGCGCGCCCAGAGGTTGATGGTTGGCTCGACCCCCAGGTACCCTTCGCACAGGGTCACGAAGCCGGAGAGCTGGACGACGGCGTCGGCGCCGAGGTGGTGCGGCTGGAGCCCGAAGAACTCCAAGAAACGCGTGGAAGAAAGTGCTTGCCGGCAAGCCGAAGTCGCGCTCGAAATGCGTGAGTAAGACGACGTGCTCCTGCCCCTCGGGCAGGGGCCTCTGCTCGCCGCGCGGCAGACGGACACCGACGTCCGTCTCCCGCGGCAGTCGCCGCGAGGACCGAAGGTAGGTGATGTCGTCGGGGGTGACGGTCGAGCCCATCCAGGAGCCCGACGGCAGCGACATCACTGGAATAGGAAGAGAAGGAAAGACGACGGAGAAGATCTCTGCTCAGGGCCGCGGGCGCCGCTGTGTGTCGGTGGCAAGAAGCAGAGAGGGAGCAGGGGGACAGAAGGGCGTGAGCGAGAATAATGTCCGCCGCCCCCTTGCCCCCCCTCAATTTATAACCCCCGGTTCAAACGTGGGGGAGTGGGATCATCGCCAGGCGCTCATTCCACTACCCCATAATAAGTGCAACCGGCCCCCAGACGCTGCAATAAATCCACACGCGTGGCCAAGGGCGCGCGGCGGCGGGCCCCGGCCCGTCGCCCAATCCTGTCACGCGCGTGGCCTGTGAGGCCCCTCCAACTTCCGAGCAGCATGTGGAGCCTGCACGAAGCCCGAGGGATCACCTCAAGATTCGACGGACTCCTCAGTTCCCGCCATGGCCGGGATGCCGCGATCCGGTTTCCGAGAAAATTGGCACATAGTGGGTGATGCCGGACCTGGCGCTCGCAGATTCCGCCTTGCTCAAGGGGGAAGCTGCGAAGGCCCACTCATCCGAAGACGGCGGACTTCACAGCGTCGGGGACTACTGTCGGGGGGATGAACCCCGGGTAGGCAACGGAACCCGGATCTATTTCAAAAACAGCGGGGCCCGCATCGCCCCGCAAACCAGCGTGAGCCAGGCCGGGTCGCTCAACCCGGCAAAGCCTGCAACCCGGCCAAGACCCTTGACTCGGCAAGGTACGTCGACCCGGCCGTAGCATCTGGCGCAAGGCAATTCAACCCGGCGCAACCGTGGCGTCACCAGCAAGCCAACCCACCCGTGGCGTCCACAGCAACCCAGCCACGGGTCAGCTCCCGTCCCATCCAGGCCGTACGATGGGACGAGACCTCAATCACCGATGACCAAGACTACAATGCTCTCGCCCATTCCTGTGGTCAGCCAGAGCGTGACAATAGTGCCCTTACCTACCCACTGACATGGGCTGGCACGGCAACAGTATTCCCGCCCTCACCGCTAACGACAGCAAGCGGCGGCCTGACGGGGAACACTGTGCCTGGATCGACTCGGCCATGCCATGATGATCAACAAGACGGCGCACAGTCCCCCTAGGTACACAGGGCCCGCACCTAGGGGAACCCGGTGAACCACAAGCCCACAAGCGGGACCCAGCCCGGTACCCCGGACACTGACAATACGGACCCAACGACTCGGCACATTACCATTGTAACCGTAGGTGGGTTGATCTATAAAATCCCCCAGGAACCCGCGCCCACGGGGGCAAGCAGAAATGGAAGAGAAACCCAGGCAAGCATAGGACTAGCCACTGCATACCAACACCTGGGCGAAGGAGCAGCCCAAGCCTTGGCCAGCCTCCTTCCTCCCCCATGCAGCTCCAGGAGCAACATTGTACTATCGACCATCCAACTAAACTCGGCAGGACTAGGGGTGTGATCTCTCCGGAGAGCCCCGAACCTGGGTATGTCCGGCGTCCTGCGCCCGCGCATATGAACCTCGCCTCCGGAGCCCACCAACGCCCTCGAGCCTCCTCCTCTCTTTAGCCATCCCTTGGCATCTGTCGTGCACCCACCACGACAACTATGGTGGAGGGGGCACCGCACACGGCTAAGAGATCAATGATCAATTGTTGTGTCTATGGGGTGTCCCCTTCCCCGTATATAAAGGAGTGGAGGAGGGGGCCGGCCAATGGGGGGGGCGCCCAAGGGGGAGTCCTACTCCGACCAGGACTAGGACTCCTCCTTTTCCTATTTGGAGAGGGAGAGGGAAGGATGAGGAAGGAGGGAGGAAGGAAAGGGGGGCCTGCCTCCCTCCCAATTCGGATTGGGCTTGGGGGGGAGCCCCCTCCCTTGCTCCTTTCCCCTCCTTTCCACTAAAGCCCATTAAGGCCCATATACCTCCCGGGGGGTTCCGATAACCTCCCGGAACTCCGGTATTGTCTCGATCTCACCCGGAACCATTCCGATGTCCAAATATAGTCGTCCAATATATCGATCTTTATGTCTCGACCATTTCGAGACTCCTCGTCATATCCGTGATCACATCCGGGACTCCGAACAACCTTCAGTACATCAAAACACATAAACTCATAATATAACCGTCATCTAACTTTAAGCGTGCGGACCCTATGGGTTCGAGAACTATGTAGACATGACCGAGACATGTCTCCAGTCAATAAACAATAGCGGAACCTGGATGCTCATATTGGCTCCTACATATTCTACTAAGATCTTTATCGGTCAAACCGCATAACAACATACGTTGTTCCCTTTGTCATCGGTATGTTACTTGCCCGAGATTCAATCGTCGGTATCTCAATACCTAGTTCAATCTAGTTACTGGCAAGTCTATTTACTCATTACGTAATGCATCATCCCGTAACTAACTCATTAGCTACATTGCTTGCAAGGCTTATAGTGATGTGCATTACTGAGAGGGCACAGAGATACCTCTCCGACAATCGGAGTGACAAATCCTAATCACGAAATACGTCAACTCAACAAGTACCTTCGGAGACACCTGTAGAGCACCTTTATAATCACCCAGTTACGTTGTGACGTTTGGTAGCGCACAAAGTGTTCCTCCAGTAATCGGGAGTTACATAATCTCATAGTCATAGGAACATGTATAAGTCATGAAGAAAGCAATAGCAACATACTAAACGATCAAGTGCTAAGCTAACGGAATGGGTCAAGTCAATCACATCATTCTTCTAATGATGTGATCCCATTAATCAAATGACAACTCATGTCTATGGTTAGGAAACTTAATCATCTTTGATTCACGAGCTAGTCAAGTAGAGGCATACTAGTGACACTATGTTTGTCTATGTATTCACACATGTATTAATTATGTTTCCGGGTAATACAATTCTAGAATGAATAATAAACATTTATCATGATATGAGGAAATAAATAATAACTTTATTATTGCCTCTAGGGAATATTTCCTTTATCCCCAAGCTTAGGCTCTTGCCACTCCTTATTACATAGTCCATCAAATCTTTACCCAAAACTTGAAAACTTCACAACACAAAACTCAACAGGAAATCTCATAAGCTCCGTTAGTGAAAGAAAGCAACACCACCACATAAGTTACTGTAATGAACTCATTCTTTATTTATATTGGTGTTAAACCTACTGTATTTCAAGTTCTCTATGGTTCATACGACTTAATACTAGCCATAGATGCATCAAAATAAGCAAACAACACACGAAAAACAGAATCTGTCAAAAACAGAACAGTTTGTAGCAATCTGTAACTCCTGAATACTTATGGAACTCTAAAAATCCTACCAAAATAGGAAGTCCTGGGAAATTTATATATTGATCTACATCAAGAATAATCAATGAAAAAGCACGTCCCTGTGATTTAACAAAATTATTTTCGTGCGCGTAAAGTTTCTGTTTTTTAGCAGAATCAAATTAACTATCACCATAGGTTATCCTATAGGTTCTACTTGGCACAAACACTAATTAAAACATAAAAACACATCTAAACATAAGGTAGATGCAAAATTTATTACTAAACATAAAAAAAGAAAAAAAGAAAATAAAATTGGGTTGCCTCCCAACTAGCGCTATCATTTAACGCCCCTAGCTAGGCATAAAAGCGAGGATAGATCTAAGCAGTGCCATCTTTAATTTTCAGTTTTTTAGCAGAGTCATGCTCGAATCCGGGAGGTTCTTTACATTTCCCTTCATACTCGGAAATTTTTAGATCTAAAGAATCCAACCGCTTATTGCAAAGAGTAATCAACATATTCATGCGGTGAAGATTTCCGCTAACACTTTTAAGAGGCTCAAGAGACTTTTGTAATATTTTTGTTACTTCGCAAATATTTCCTAACACTTGTGTTTCTTTTTGGGTAGGATGTGGTCCCCCTTTTTGAGGTAGTGTTCCCACTATACACTCTATAATTTAATGCGCAATACTAGGATCAATTTCAATAAAATTTCCCTTGGCAATGCAATCCAAGAGTTGTCTATGCGACATATTTAGCCCAACATAGAAATGGCGAAGTAGAATTCTAAATTCACCTCTAGGGTGCAATTGCGATAAGATTCCATCATCCTATACCAAGAATCTTTTAAGTTTTCTCCTTTCCTTTGCTTGGAGTGAAGAACTTCAAACTCGGGATACATAGGAGCGGATAAGGAACTAGCCATAACGACGAGCAAACAAAAGGCAAGCGAAAGAGAGAGAATATTGGGAAAGAGAGGGCGAATAAAATGGCAAGGGTGAAGTTGGGGAGAGGAAAATGAGAGGCAAATGGCAAATAATGTAAATGCGAGGGAGGTGAGTTTTTGATGGGTACTTGGTATGTCTTGACTTGAGCGAAGACCTCCCCGGCAATGGCGCCAGAAATCCTTCTTGCTACGTCTTGAGCTTGCGTTGGTTTTCCTTGAAGAGGAAAGGGTGATGGAGCAATAGTAGCGTAAGTATTTCCCTCAGTTTTTGAGAACCAAGGTATCAATCCAGTAGGAGGCTCCTCAAAAGTCCCACGCACCTACACAAACAAACAAGAACTCGCAACCAACGCAATAAAGGGGTTGGCAATCCTTCACGGCCACTTGCAAAAGTAAGATTTGATAGAGATAGTGTGATAAGATAAATATATATTTGGTATTTTATAATATAGATTGGAAAGGTAAAGATGCAAATAAAAGTAGGTTGAAAGCTTATACGATAAAAGATAGACCCGGGGGCCATAGGTTTCACTACTGGCTTCTCTCAAGATAGCATAAGTATTACGGTGGGTGAACAAATTAGTGTCGAGCAATTGATACAAAAGTGAATAATTATGATATTATCTAGGCATGATCATGTATATAGGCATCACATCCGTGACAAGTAGACCGACTCCTGCCTGCATCTACTACTATTACTCCACACATCGACCGCTATCCAGCATGCATCTAGAGTATTAAGTTCATAAAGAACAGAGTAACGCATTAAGAAAAATGACATGATGTAGAGGGATAAACTCATGCTATATGATATAAACCCCATCTTTTTATCCTCGATGGCAAAAAAACAATACGTGCCTTGCTGCCCCTGCTGTCACTGGGAAAGGACACCGCAAGATTGAACCCAAAGCTAAGCATTTCTCCCATTGCAAGAAAGATCAATCTACTAGGCCAAACCAAACTGATAATTCGAAGAGACTTGCCAAGATAACTTAATCACACATAAAAGAATTTAGAGAAGATTCAAATATTTCTCATAGATAAACTTGATCATAAACCCACAATTCATCGAATCTCGACAAACACACTGCAAAAAGAGTTACATTGAATAGATCTCCAAGAACATCGAGGAGAACACGGTATTGAGATCCAAAAAGAGAGAAGAAGACATCTAGCTAATAACTGTGGACCCGAACGTCTGTGGTAAACTACTCACAAATCATCGGAGAGGCCTTGGAGATTATGTAGAGGCCCTCCGTGATCGATTCCCCCTCCGGCGGAGCACCGGCGAAGCCTCCAAGATGGGATCATATCTCAACGGGATACTATACCATTAGCATAAGAAGCTAAGGTTTCATTATCATTAAATTTGCATGAAAAGGAAAGGTGTGGAGCCTTCATCCTATAGCAACATGCATAATCATATCTCAAGCATAGTTCCCGAGCATACCAACGCAACATATAAATTTGATCCCATAATAGTTTTCCCTTTTTGTGTCAAGCGATAATCCCTAAAGTATTCAGGATGATCCAACGTGTCTCCCATAACATAATTGAATGGGGTTTTCTCAGGATTATCAAAGTAGTACAAATTATCTTTCACATAATGAGCATCGAGGGTTTTAGGAGGTTCCGCATCACCATGAGTAGCAACTACACCTAATATTTTTTGGTATTTCGTGTTCCATATCCATAACTAAAGATAGAGAACAACTAAGAACAACAAATAAAAGTTACTTAGTGATAAAGCAAACAAGCACACACGAGAATATTCACCCCACGCTATGACTCCCCGGCAACGCCGCCAGAAAAAGGACTTGATAACCCACAAGTGTAGGGGATCAATTGTAGCCTCTTTTGATAAGTAAGATTGTCGAACCCAATGAGGAGCTAAAGGTAGAACAAATGTTCCCTCAAGTTCTATCGACCACCAGTACAACTCTACACACGCTTGACGTTCACTTTACCTAGAACAAGTATGAAACTAGATGGACTTTGTAGGTGTTGTTGGATAGGTTTGCAAGAGAATAAAGAGCACGTAAATAAAAGCTAGGGGCTGTTTAGATAAAGAAGCAATAAATTAAATATAGCGAGTGTGGAAAAGTGGTGGTAGGAGTTGTGAAATTGTCCCTAAGCAATTGACTACTTTACTAGACCGATAGCAAGTTTTATGTGGGAGAGGCATAATCTAACATACTTTCTCTTCTTGGATCATATGCACTTATGATTGGAACTCTAACAAGCATCTGCAACTACTAAAGATCATTAAGGTAAAACCCGACCATAGCATTAAAGCATCAAGTCCCCTTTATCCCATACGCCACAACCCCCTTACTCGGGTTTATGCTTCTGTCACTCAAGCAACCCACTACAAGCGAATCATGAATGCATTGAAACACCCTACAATGGGAATACCTCACGCTTGTGCGACACGGAGAGTACCATAGGATAGCAACATAACCACAATCAAATTAAACCAATCATAGCAATTCATCAATCACCGGTAGGACAACGAAAATCTACTCAGACCTCGTAGGATGGCAACACATCATTGGATAATAATATGAAGCATAAAGTACCATGTTCAAGTAGAGGGTATAGCGGGTTGTTGGAGAGTGGACCGCTGAATATAGATGGAGGAAGGTGATGGAGATGTTGGTGAAGATGGCGGAGGTGTTGGTGAAGATTGCGGGGATGATGATGGCCCCCGGCGGCGTTCCGGTGCCACCGGAAGTAAGGGGGAGAGAGCCCCCCTTCTTCTTCTCCTTCCTTGACCTTCTCCCTAGATGGGAGAAGGGTTTCCCCTCTGCTCCTTGGCTCCCATGGCATGGGAGGGGCGAGATCCCCTCCGAGATTGGATCTGTCTCTCTGTCTCTCTCTGTTTCTGCGCTCTCAGATTCTTCCCTTTCACCGTTTCTTATATATCCGGAGATCCGTAACTCCGATTTGATTGAAACCTTCGCCTAGATTTTTCTTCCAAAATTAGCTTTCTTGCAGCCAAAGAAGAGCTTTCTTGCAGCCAAAGAAGGGTCAGGGGCGCGCCCCCTGCCTCGTGGCCCCCTCGGGAACCGTCTTGCATTGATTCTTCCTCCCAAATCTCACAAATATTCCAAAAATATTCTCCGTCCGTTTTTATCCCGTTTGGACTCCGTTTGATATGGGGTTTCTGCGAAAAATAAAACATGCAACAAACAGGAAATGGCACTGGGCACAGGATCAATATGTTAGTCCCAAAAATAGTATAAAAAGTTGCCAACAGTATATGAAAGTTGAATAATATTGGCATGGAACAATCAAAAATTATAGATACGACGGAGACGTATCAGCATCCCCAAGCTTAATTCCTTCTCATCCTCGAGTAGGTAAATGATAAAAAAGATAATTTTTTATGTGGAATGCTACCTAGCATAATCTTGATCATGTAATCTAATCATGGCATGAATATTAAGACACGAGTGATTCAAAGCAATAGTCTATCATTTCACATAAAAACACTAATTCTTAGGTCATCCCAACAAACAATCATGTCTTTCAAAATATCAATGCTTCAGAATGTTATCCCTAAAAACCATATAGTCTTGTATGCTCCCTTTTCTTAACACAAGGTACCCCTCATGCCTATCCCGGTGTCAGCCAAGCAATTGGTTCATACTTTTTAATGTGCTTCAGCCTTTTCAAACTTCACGCAATACATGAACGCAAGCCATCACTAAAAAAAATACACTTCGGTGATGATACGTGTTTGTCACAGTAGGTCGCAATTTTTGTCATGCAAATTTTTGTCATGCATCGTTGAGATTTGGGAGGAAGAATCAATCCAAACGGGATACTATACCATTAGCATAAGAAGCTAAGGTTTCATTATCATTAAATTTGCATGAAAAGGAAAGGTGTGGAGCCTTCATCCTATAGCAACATGCATAATCATATCTCAAGCATAGTTCCCGAGCATACCAACGCAACATATAAATTTGATCCCATAATAGTTTTCCCTTTTTGTGTCAAGCGATAATCCCTAAAGTATTCAGGATGATCCAACGTGTCTCCCATAACATAATTGAATGGGGTTTTCTCAGGATTATGAAAGTAGTACAAATTATCTTTCACATAATGAGCATCGAGGGTTTTAGGAGGTTCCCCATCACCATGAGTAGCGACTACACCTAATATTTTTTGGTATTTCGTGTTCCATATCCATAACTAAAGATAGAGAACAACTAAGAACAACAAATAAAAGTTACTTAGTGATAAAGCAAACAAGCACACACGAGAATATTCACCCCACGCTATGACTCCCCGGCAACGCCGCCAGAAAAAGGACTTGATAACCCACAAGTGTAGGGGATCAATTGTAGCCTCTTTTGATAAGTAAGAGTGTCGAACCCAATGAGGAGCTAAAGGTAGAACAAATGTTCCCTCAAGTTCTATCAACCACCAGTACAACTCTACACACGCTTGACGTTCACTTTACCTAGAACAAGTATGAAACTAGATGGACTTTGTAGGTGTTGTTGGATAGGTTTGCAAGAGAATAAAGAGCACGTAAATAAAAGCTAGGGGCTGTTTAGATAAAGAAGCAATAAAGTAAATATAGCGAGTGTGGAAAAGTGGTGGTAGGAGTTGTGAAATTGTCCCTAAGCAATTGACTACTTTACTAGACCGATAGCAAGTTTTATGTGGGAGAGGCATAATCTAACATACTTTCTCTTCTTGGATCATATGCACTTATGATTGGAACTCTAACAAGCATCTGCAACTACTAAAGATCATTAAGGTAAAACCCGACCATAGCATTAAAGCATCAAGTCCCCTTTATCCCATACGCCACAACCCCCTTACTCGGGTTTATGCTTCTGTCACTCAAGCAACCCACTACAAGCGAATCATGAATGCATTGAAACACCCTACAATGGGAATACCTCACGCTTGTGCGACACGGAGAGTACCATAGGATAGCAACATAACCACAATCAAATTAAACCAATCATAGCAATTCATCAATCACCGGTAGGACAACGAAAATCTACTCAGACCTCGTAGGATGGCAACACATCATTGGATAATAATATGAAGCATAAAGTACCATGTTCAAGTAGAGGGTATAGCGGGTTGTTGGAGAGTGGACCGCTGAATATAGATGGAGGAAGGTGATGGAGATGTTGGTGAAGATGGCGGAGGTGTTGGTGAAGATTGCGGGGATGATGATGGCCCCCAGCGGCGTTCCGGTGCCACCGGAAGTAAGGGGGAGAGAGCCCCTCTTCTTCTTCTCCTTCCTTGACCTTCTCCCTAGATGGGAGAAGGGTTTCCCCTCTGCTCCTTGGCTCCCATGGCATGGGAGGGGCGAGATCCCCTCCGAGATTGGATCTGTCTCTCTGTCTCTCTCTGTTTCTGCGCTCTCAGATTCTTCCCTTTCACCGTTTCTTATATATCCGGAGATCCGTAACTCCGATTTGATTGAAACCTTCGCCTAGATTTTTCTTCCAAAATTAGCTTTCTTGCAGCCAAAGAAGAGCTTTCTTGCAGCCAAAGAAGGGTCAGGGGCGCGCCCCCTGCCTCGTGGCCCCCTCGGGAACCGTCTTGCATTGATTCTTCCTCCCAAATCTCACAAATATTCCAAAAATATTCTCCGTTCGTTTTTATCCCGTTTGGACTCCGTTTGATATGGGGTTTCTGCGAAAAATAAAACATGCAACAAACAGGAAATGGCACTGGGCACAGGATCAATATGTTAGTCCCAAAAATAGTATAAAAAGTTGCCAACAGTATATGAAAGTTGAATAATATTGGCATGGAACAATCAAAAATTATAGATACGACGGAGACGTATCAGCATCCCCAAGCTTAATTCCTTCTCATCCTCGAGTAGGTAAATGATAAAAAAGATAATTTTTTATGTGGAATGCTACCTAGCATAATCTTGATCATGTAATCTAATCATGGCATGAATATTAAGACACGAGTGATTCAAAGCAATAGTCTATCATTTCACATAAAAACACTAATACTTAGGTCATCCCAACAAACAATCATGTCTTTCAAAATATCAATGCTTCAGAATGTTATCCCTAAAAACCATATAGTCTTGTATGCTCCCTTTTCTTAACACAAGGTACCCCTCATGCCTATCCCGGTGTCAGCCAGGCAATTGGTTCATACTTTTTAATGTGCTTCAGCCTTTTCAAACTTCACGCAATACATGAACGCAAGCCATCACTAAAAAAAATACACTTCCGTGATGATACGTGTTTGTCACAGTAGGTCGCAATTTTTGTCATGCATGTACATCCATGACAAATTTATGACAAAATCAAGATAGTCATACCAGTGCTGTCGTAGAAGTGTTCCATGACATTACCAAAATTATCATCACGGAAGTGTCCACTTCCATGACGATAAATTGCGTGTCACAGAAGTGCTTTCGTCAAGGGTGACCGACACGTGGCATCCACCGTAATGGAACGTCGTTAAGCTATCGGGTCAGGTTTTGGATCCGATAACCCGTTAACAGCCCCGACCAATGGGGATTTTCCACGTGTAAAATCATCATTGGCTGGAGGAAACACGTGTTGGCTCATCGTTGGGACAGATGTCATCCACTCATTGGACAGAAGGCGCCTATGATACGTCGACACATGGCATGGCCCATCGAGTTTAAATGGGCCGGCCTAACTAAAGGCCCACAAGATTTTGCGGACCGTAATGGGCCGGCCTAGCTAAAGGCCCACAAGATTTTGCGGACCATAATGGGCTGGCCCAGCTGAAGTCCCACAAGATTTCGCGGGCCATAATGGGCCAGCCCAGGTAAAGGCCCACAAGATTTTTGGGTGCCATAATGGGCCGGCCCATGTAAAGGCCCACAACATTCTTGCGGATCATAATGGGCCGGCCCGGCTAAAGACCCACGAGATTTCATCGACACTAATGGGTCGGCCCAGCTGTAGACCCACAAGATTTTGAGGACCCTAGTAGGCCGGCCCATTAACTGGCTGCCATGTTTTGAGCCAAATGTCGGCCCATATTTGATTCGGTCCATTAATGGCCTGCCATGTTCCAGGCCTAATAATGGCCCATATGAGATCCGGCCCGTTAAAAGCCTCCCACGTTCTGGGCCAAAATCACAGACCAGATCAGGTCCAACCCTTTAAGAGGCTTCGGCCTCAATTATGGCCCATATCGGATTCGGCCCATTAACTGAACGTGATGCTTTTGGGCCCACTTGTAAAAGGCCCATTTAGTAATTCAGCCTGATATTAGTTTTGGCCTGTTAAGGGCCCGTTTAATATTTCAGCCCTATATTAATTTCGGCCTGTTAAAAGCCCGTCATATAGTTGGGCCTAACTACGGCCTGATTTGCATCCGGCCTACTCGCAGCCGATATCTGATTGGGCCAAACAAGGACCGAGACAATTTTGGCCTATTAAAAGCCTATGATTTGATTCGCACAATCATGGGTTGGGGTCCATTTCGGGCTGCTGCCGGCCCGTGACCTGTTCGGCACGTTTCAGGCCCAACCTACTTCTTCGCCTCCTAAAAGTCCATTGAGTTTTCTTGCGAAAAGAGGGCCGGGGGTTACTCGGCCTATTAAAGGCCCGAATCTACTAGTGGGCCAGTTTGACGGGGCCGATGATGCGGATCATACATCGTGATTGCATGATGGCCCGATTATGTACCGTAATTTTATTGTTTGGCCGCTTTACTACAAAGACAGGATATATATACAGTAAAATAACTGCAACATCATGAATAAGAAAAAACCTAGACTATACAATAAAGAAATTACGGCATATTAAATACACTGGGCATCAAAGTTCGCCACTATGATAATAAAGCACAAGCAGATAGCAGATTACCTACACTGGGCACCAAAGATCCCCACCAGTGCAAATAAACACGCCGACAAAATAATATACAAAACCGACAGTACTTCAATAGAGTTCAAGAAAGGTTATCCCTGCTGGTGAGCTGCAGCACAAGCACCTGAGCAAGATGATGAGACTGCGCTTGTTCAACACTTATATCTTCCTCGCTCTGAAAGATAAACAAGCAGACAGATGACAGGTTTTGCACATAAAAGTAGCAGTGCTGACAATTCATCACATTTCTTACTGACGAATAAAGTGACATAGTTTAAAAATGCATCAACACAATATGGTATTGTCCAGGTCCATTAACTGCCTACCACGTTCCGGGCCTAATAGAGGACCATATGAGATCCGCCCGTTAAAAGCCTCCCACATTCTGGGCTAAATTACGGCCCAGATCTGGTCCGGCTCTTTGAGAGGCTTTGGGCTAAATTATGGCCCATATCAGATTCGGCCCGTCAACTGGACGCTATGCTTTTGGGCCCACTTGATAAAGGGCCATTTAGTAATTCGGCCTGATATTAGTTTCGGCCTGTTAAAGGCCCGTTTAACATTTCGGCCCTATATATATTTTGGCCTGTTAAATGCCCGTCATATAGTTGGGCCTAACTACGGCCCCATTTGCATCCAGCATGCTCACAGCCGATAATCTAATTGGGCCAAACAAGGACCAAGACAATTTTGGACTGTTATAAGCCAATGATTTGATTGGCACAATCATTGGCCGACGTCTATTTTGGCCTGCTGCCCGCCCGTGAGCTATTCGTCACGTTTCAGGCCCAACCTACTTTTCGGCCTCCTAAAAGCCCATTGAGTTTTCCTGGGAAAATAGGGCCGGTGGTTTACTCGGCCTATTAAAGGCTCGATTCTACTAGTGGGCCAGCTTACATTTGGGCCTGTTAATGGACCAAGATGACGGGGCCCATGATGCGGATCATACGTAGTGATTTGCATGACGGCCCAAGTAATTTTACGGTTTGGCCGGTTTACTACGAAGAAAGGATATATATACAGTAAAATAACTGCAGCATCGTGAATAAGAAAAAAAAACCTAGACTATACAATAAAGAAATTACGGCATATTACATCCACTGGGCATGAAAGTTCTCCACTATGGTAATAAAGCACAAGCCGATAGCAGATTACATACACTATGCAACAAAGATCGCCACCAGTGCAATTAAACATGCCGACAAAATAATATACAAAACTGACAACACTTCAATAGAGTTCAAGAAAGGTTAGCCCTGCTCGGGAGCTGCAGCGCAAGCAGCTGAGCAAGCTAATGAGATTGCACTTGTTTGACACTTATATCCTCATCACTCTGAAAGATAAACAAGCAGACAGATGACATGTTTTGCACATATAAGTATCAGTGCTTATAATTCATCACATTTCTTACTGACGAGTAAAGTGACACAGTTTAAAATAGCATTAACACAATATGGTATTGTTCAGGTCAAGACATGGCAGGAAATGACATTGTGAAGGAGTTGGCAGCTTCACGACACCACTGGATTACAAATCAATAACTCATAAGTATCAATGGTTAGTGTGCTGTCAATTTATCCCATTTCAGATTGGCAAATAAAGTGTCACATCCCTAGCTTCTGGTGCTGCCTAGTGTTTGCATCATGTTTAAATTTTGAAAACTTGAACTGAGGAAATTTGGAAGCCTCAAAACCCTAAATAAAAGAAGGGCAAAAACCCTTAAATCTCATTCATTGTTCCAAAATGCTCTTCTTAGATGTTTAATATTTGTGGCGCGGGTTTTGATCCAAACCAAAAATAATGAACATTTTAAAAGGATTTATTTTTGGGACTTTCAATTTAAATCATTAGTTATTTGCATTTGAATTATATTCATATAATTAGAATATAATTTCAAATACCCCTGAAATATTTTATGAGCTTTTGGAAAAGTCCATCTAGCAAAATAAAAATATTCAGAGGAGTTTTTGGCATTGTTTGAATTATTTTAAATTCAAAACAGTGGCAAAATAAATTTAAAAAAATAAAACAAACAGAAATAAAACAGAGCACTTACCTGGCAGCCCAGCCATTTACCTGGCGCTCACCTGCAGCAGAGCCGGCCCAGCTTCCGTTCTGGCCCAGCCCACCTCCTCCTACCGTCTTCCCCGCGCCAGTAGGCAGCGCGCGTGGCCGACGGGCGCCGACGCTGCCTCGGCCACCTCCTGCTTCCCCTGGCCACCTCCTGCTTCCTCCCCGAGCCCTCTAGCGACGCCACGGAGACGCCCTCGACCCCCTCGACCATTATCCCTTCTCTCTCTCGCTCTAGCTCTCTCCCTCTCTCGATTTGGAGCACCACCGAGAGCCACCGGAGGGCGCCGCCGTCGCATCCATAGCCACCGGCCACCCCTCGCCCTTCTGCTGAGCTCAGGAGCTCCGCCTCGACCCCCTCTTCCTCCCCACCGAGCCACGCCCCTCGGGAAGCTCTGCATCGCCTCCACGCCATCGTCTTCATCCTCGACCGCCGCCGATGGTCGCCATCGATTCGCCCCCGTTCGTGCTTCCCCGAGCTCGCTGACCCTCCCTGCATGATCCCCGTGAGCCCCTGCTTCGTTTCCCCCTAAGCCCATGTCCGATTTCGAGCTCTAGCCGCCCCCTCTACCGGAGCCGAGACGCTCCGCCGCACGGGCTCGTCGCCGGCGAAACCCCGGTGACCATTTGGTCACGGGCGTGCACCCGTTGTGCTTGCCGCGACCCGTAGAGCCCCTCCAGCGCCTCAGCTCCCTCGTTTGTGAGCAGCAGCGCCGAACCCGACCGCACCTGAACTCCGGCCGCCGCTCACGAGCTCGCCGTCGTCGGTACCGGCCACCACAGGCACGGCCACCACCACCGTTCGATGCGCACCAGCAAGGGCTCTCCAACGAGCCCAAGCACGGCCTCGCCTGTGCCCTGTAGCGCGTTTCCGGATCGCGCCGCCGTCTCGGGCCTCGCCGGCGTCATGTCGCCGGTGGGTTTGACCCACTTTGACCATGGCGGGACCCCCCCCTGTGTCCATGACATGTGGGGCCGGCCTTTGACTGAATTAGTGTAAGATTTTAATTAGTGCTAATTGCCCTGTTAGTTTAGGTGTTAGATTAGTTAACACTAATTAATTTAGTTAATTAATTAAGCCACTGACATGTGGGCCCAGCCCTGCTGACATTTTCGTTAGTATTAGTTTAACCCTAATCAACCCAGTTAACCAACTGAGTCACTGACCAGTGGGACCCACTGGTCAGGTTTGACCCGGACCAGCCCCTGTTGACCTACTGACGTCATGCCAACGTCATGCTGACGCAGTAATGTTTTCTGGATTTAATTTAATCATGAAAATTCCAGAAAATAGCTAAAACTTCAATAAATCATAGAAATTCAACCGTAACTCAGAATGAAATAATTTATATATGGAAAATGATCAGAAAAATCCAATCTATCCATCTGTACTATTTTCATGCATGTTAGAACAACTTATAGGTGCTGTTTAGCATAAATCATATTAATGGCATTTAAATATCCACATATGGAGTTTGAGTTTGAATCTTGGATTCAAACCAACTTCATTTAACCTGGTGTAAGTGCATTAGCCCAAAACACACTCATATTGCCATGTCATGAGCATGCATCATATTGTGCATTGCATTGATTGTATTTCTTCTTTGTTGCCGGTATCTGTCCCCTCTCGGTAGACGATGTTCCGACGATGTGATCGTTGACACTGATGAAGACTCAATGCTATCTTCAGAAGTGCCAGGCAAGCAAAACCCCCTTGTTCATTCCGATACAATCCTACTCTCTTGCTCCTTCTCTCTTTTAATGCATTAGGACAACACCGATTCATCTGTTACTTGTTGCGGTAGTTGAACCCCTTTATCCTTTGCATGACCTGTCATTGCCACAGTAAATAGATGAAACCCACTAGCATGAGTAGGAGTTGTTTGAGCCCTGTTGTGCCTACTCATCCATGCTTGTTTGTCATGCCTGCTACTGCTTAGAGTTGAGTCGGGTCTGATCCATCGGGGATGAATCAGAGTTGTGTGAACATGTCCTACTGTTGAGAGCTAAGTGTGTGAACACGATTTGGTAAAGGTAGCGGTGAGAGGCCATGTAGGAGTACATGGTGGGTTGTCTCATTGCAGCCGTCCTCAGAAACTGAGTTCTGTGTTTGTGATCCATGACCAGCTACTACCACACATTGGAATGCTTAAGTGCCCCTCTCGACTTATTAATCAACTTGATCTCTGTCCAGGAGTTGCAACTAGTTTCTGGTGTTTGTAGGTAGTGTTAGTAGTCTACCAAGTGGCACCCGGTACAGGTGGGCTTGGGACAGACTAGGCACAGTGGCACGGTGTACCAAGTGGCACCCGGATGGTGGGCTTGGGAACCCTGCTCACATCGTTTGGGGCCGTGAGCGACACCCCGGCCGGATCTCCTTGCGGATGGAACCCGAATAGGCGATAAACCTGGACGAGAGACTTGTATGGTTAGTCAGGTCGTGGCCGACTCCCTCGCCCGGCTTCCGCTTGAAGGTTGCCGAGGTACATGACGTGTACAGGGCGATAAGTGGCGGGAGCGTGTGTGAAGAAGTACACCCCTGCAGGGTTATCATTATCTATTCGAATAGCCGGATTCCTCGGATATGGAAACTTGGACCCCTTGCATAGTTCATAGACAAGTGAAAGTGGATACTCTAAAATACGCAAGATAAGCGTGAGTGCTATGGATGGCGTTCTCGTAGGGAGACGAGAGCGGATCCATAGTGGTGTATTGATATGGTGAATATGTGGACTCGTGTGCGCCACCTCAAAAGAGTTACTTGCAGTTGTAGTTCAGGATAGCCACCGAGTCAAAGCTGGCTTGTTGCAGTCAAACTCCACCATCCCCTTGTTGATAATGATGCATATGTAGTTAGATCTAATGTAAGTCTTGCTGGGTACATTTGTACTCACGTTGCTTAATTTATGTTTTTGCAGAGAGACTTCAGTCTCACTAGTAGTTCCACGTGGACTTCGACGTTTAGCTTGTTACCTCAGCTACGATCTTGTGCCCTCGGCAGGATCTGGTTGATAGTCAGGCTTCTCAGCCTTTTTCATTTATAGTTGTCTGTACTCAGACATGTTAAGCTTCCGCTTGTGCTTTGACTTGTATGCTCTGATTGTTGGGTCATGAGACCCATGTTTGTAATATCTCGCTCCTCGGAGCCTATTGAATAAAATACTTGAGTTGTAGAGTCATGTTGTGATGCCATGTTGTATTTGCACATATCGAGCATATTGTGTGTATGTTATTGAAATGCTTGGTATGTGTGGGATCTGACAACCTAGTTGTTTATCCTTGGTAGCCTCTCTTACCGGGAAATGTCTCCTGGTGTTTCCACCGAGCCATGGTAGCTTGCTACTGCTCCGGAACACTTAGGCTGGCCGGCATGTGTCCTTCTTCGTTCCTGTGTCTGTCCCTTCGGGGAAATGTCATGCGATGAATACCGGAGTCCTGTTAGCCCACTACAGCCCGGTTCACCGGAGTCCTGCTAGCCCAGTGCTACAGCCTGGATTCACTCGCTGATGACCGACACGTTCGATGCTGGGTCATGGATGCCTGTCCCTGTAAGTTAGTGCCACTTTGGGTTTACGACTAGCCATGTCAGCCCGGGCTCCTTATCATATGGATGCTAGCGACACTATCATATACGTGTGCCAAAAGACGCAAACGGTCCCGGGCAAAGGTAAGGCGACACCCGTGGGAATACCGTGCATGAGGCCGCAAAGTGATATGAGGTGTTACATGCTAGATCGATGTGGCATTGAGTCGGGGGCCTGACAGCTTTGGTATCAGAGCTTGACTGCCTGTAGGATTACCAAGCCAAACTGGTCGAAGTTGAGTCTAGAAATTCTTTAGTTATATAAGGGAATTGATTGTGGGATGGAACGTAAGGCTCTTTTTACTCCTTATACCTCATGGCCCTCTGATCTGAGTCATCTTATCTTTCCTACGGGGATTAAGAACTAGGCTATCTCTTCTTTCTATCAGGATCACGTGTTACTAATCCGTAGACTTATAAGATTGTTGGATTTAAGCTTGAGTTCAGTTCCTACGACTTCTGTATGTTAACTGTTGATCTCGAAACCTTGATATTGTGCTTCTGAAGTGGTTATGCCACCATTTTTGTGAATGTCTCAAATCTTTTCTAAGCATTACAGCTGTTATGCTGTCCGAGTCATCCCAGGTTTCTAAACAATCTGATGCATTTGCAAAATCCTTTCCCTCTGGTTTCGATGTTCCTTTATGCCAGCTCAATCACACTAATTTTTGAGTTGAGGTATTCTATTGCCTTGACATTTATGTTGGAGTTATTATTATGACCCTAGGTGCCTTAGGGGATCATCTAGTAGTCTAGCCATGTTTTGTGTTCCTGGCGTGATGATTCTGGCCTTTATTCTCGAAAGCATCCCGTGATGCCACTTAGCAGTAGGTATTCTACTCCTTGGGTTTTGAACCCGAGATTCACCCTACTTACTTCATGTTGATAGTAATTGCTAGCTCCCTTAGGTTATTAGTAACCTTTGCGATAGTCCTTGAAGTCCGTGGTGTCTTCTTCTTCCAAATACCATGAACTACTTATGGCAGAAGTTCCTCGTTGAACTGAACGATCACCACCAGAGTGCTCTTGATGAGTTCTCCATTATATATTGTGGCTCTGCCAGTTCTACCTTTTTCCGCATGGGTTATCCGGAAGAAATGTTGAGCTTCGCTCGACATACTAATCTATGCATCCACAACTCAGAAAGTTATATGTTCCTCGAGTTGTTCCTCCTTAGTTGTATTCTGACCCTCGTCTGTCAATTGATAGTCAAGAGTATGTGTGCATTCGTTTATCGATGCCTATTACTCTTGTGGTCCGTCAAGCCATTCTGTCCTGAATGACTAGGAGAAACAAACTCCAGTACCTCATCCATATCTAGGATTGGGTCAAAGCAGTTGTATTCCGCAGACCAAATGCCAATCCAGCTTTTGGTTTTGTTCTACCTTGGAGTATTACCCCCTTTATGTCAGAATTGTCATGAGAACTGCACCAACTCTCATGAATTTTGACGTAGTGATACTTCTCACCATCATTAGTCATTCCTCGGTCTTCGTGTTGATGCAACCGGAATACCGACAGAAGAATTGTGATGTGTGAAATCAATACTCCTAGCAACCTCGTTGCTTGGTAGTTAAAGGACAATAATTTCATTCTTAGCGTGTTGGTTTTTCAATCATCCTTCTAAGACTGATCGTGCTACCTAGTCCTTATTTCAGTGCACCCTTCGATTGATGAGTTAGGATCTTGTCAAGTCCTCACTCATTTGATCATATCGTCTTTCCCTCAAAAGCGAGATTGTTCTCGAGCTTAGTAACATACCGGTGGTTCGTGATTTTCCGAATATCTTCTCGGAAGTATTACCAGGTTGTCCCTTGACTGTTATGTTGAGCTCGTGATCAAGTTGGTTTCTTGTGAACCACCTTCTCTCCAAGAATCGGTGTTAGATATCCCTGAGCTAGTTGGTTACGCTAGACAACAACTTGGAGAGTTGGAAGATAAAAGCTTACCTGACTTAGTTCATTTCAAAGGGATACCCTTTGTATGTGTGTGTTGAAGAAAATTGATATTTCATCGATTGGTCCCTGTGATCAGTTGCTGGACCTATTATCTTATCCAATCTTTGATTTGAGTATGAGCTATCGTCAAATCAAATCAGAACCAACGATATTCGTAATGTTGTCTTACTCGTGGGTTTCCTCGAGCATACACCATTATATTCTTTGGTCTGACCAATGCTATCACCGTGTTCACTTAACTATGGAAATCCTTTTATATGGAAACCTGGATGAATTGTTGTTGAGTCCATTGACAACATCCTTATCTCCTCCATGATTTTGTTGAACATTAAGCTAGTGTTGGGAACTTGTATAAGCATTTTCTTCATGCCCCGTTCATGAAGTATATGTTGGATGAAAGGAGTGACTTCCTTTGATTCACGTGCATTTGATGTAAGTTGCCGCCGTGAATTCGAGAAAGTTTGTTTTTGCTCCTCTGGAATCATCCCAAGTTGGTCATGCATATGTGCGAAGTATTCTATGGTTTGGTAGGTTGGCCGCCTCCATTCTATATGTGTTCTTAGCACACCAAGCCACTGATTGACTTGTTCTAGGTAAAGAAGTCTAATTTAAGTGCACAAGACTTTGATATCCTCGATGATGGTTCCCCCCTGAACTCGGTAGTGTTTTATTATAAGACTACCATGTGTTCATGTTTGTCTGTGACAGCATGTTTACACGTGTGTAGCAGAACTAGCTCATGTTTTGGAGCTTGCTATCGTAGTTCATTTCCCGAGAATCTCGCAACGTCATCTCGTCGAATTGTGTTGCAAATTTTCTTTTTCTCCCTAGACTCGATGAGTCTAGAATATCCTGACACCAGCCAGATCTGAATCTCAGGCAGATGTGATGGTTGGAACATTTTCCAAGAACTATAATATTGGTCTCGTGATAACCAGTAAAGTGGATGTCGTGGCCAACACACCCCGCCGGAAGACCTATTGTTGTAGTATTCTGATTGAAGAAGTTGGCCACCTCCCCATAAGGATCTCGCAGAATTTATTCCGTAGTTATTCCTTATGATTTTTGTGTCCCCGAAGTCCGACCTTTACTTGATGTCCAAGATATCAAACCATAATTATCTATGGATTACGCTAGCACATCAAGGAGAACATTAGAAGCGGAGTGCTAAGTGTCTCTCGGTCGATCATCCAGATTCTGTTCCCTTGGCCTCGCTAAGGTGAAATCTGAGAAGCTGTTATCTTCCTATGCATCTGCATCGTCCATCACTATCCATCATGGTAGTATGTTGTGTTGACAGGACCCTTGACATGGATGTTGGTAAAACCTTGATGATTGTGGAAATGCTCAAGTTCTTGAGAGCATGCACAAGCGCTAGGTGTTATCATTGGCACTAACTGGATTGCTCTCAGTTTCCTTGTTTATGCGATGACCTTTTCAAATAGTGAATTCACTCTCTATTGTTGGGTTCTTCCCCAGTTACCATAATCATTCCCAGCATTTGCATTTTGTTCCCAGCTTGCACCGCCAATGTGCCATTCTACCATGGGTCTCTTCTACTTCCGGTGGTAAACAAATTCATCCATTACGTTGTCTTCAACAAGGTAATCCACATCGTCCAAGTCCGAGTATGCCATTCTACCGACCCCCCTCCAAACGATCGCTCGAGAATTGCCTTAGGCTGGTTTAAAGAGTTTCAATGATCTTTGAATCAAAGGTAATTCTTTTTGCCACTTAAGGGGATATTTCTACGAGTCACCATCCCTAAGGTGCCTCGTTGTGGTATCATGGCAACTCAACTCCTCGCTACGTTGACAACCGATCACCACATTCTTAAGTCTGGAATTGTTGTCTACTTAGCGAGCCCTCGTCATCTGTCTCACTCCATTTCTTCAGATGTATGCTTCGTGTCTCAGCTCAAGAGATGTTGCTATGACTCACTTGGTGAGCTGGTCCTAAGTTGATTGATCTTCGAGAAGATCGATTCTTCCGGAGTTGTCCTTTTCCTCTTGCTGTCATGCTAGTTGGAGTTCTCGGAGCAAGACGACAGGACAAAGATGGTGATCGAATCAACGCTTTTATGAAGTGCACCCTGGATCGTGAAGATTATACTAGTTTGCGTTTCCCCTTCGTCCTACCCTACACTTGAATCTCGGGTCGAGATTCTTGTTTAGTGGGGGTGAGTTGTCACATCCCTAGCTTCTGTGCTGCCTAGTGTTTGCATCATGTTTAAATTTTGAAAACTTGAACTGAGGAAATTTGGAAGCCTCAAAACCCTAAATAAAAGAAGGGCAAAAACCCTTAAATCTCATTCATTGTTCCAAAATGCTCTTCTTAGATGTTTAATATTTGTGGCAAGGGTTTTGATCCAAACCAAAAATAATGAACATTTTAAAAGGATTTATTTTTGGGACTTTGCATTTAAATCATTAGTTATTTGCATTTGAATTATATTCATATAATTAGAATATAATTTCAAATACCCCTGAAATATTTTATGAGCTTTTGGAAAAGTCCATCTAGCAAAATAAAAATATTCAGAGGAGTTTTTGGCATTGTTTGAATTACTTTAAATTCAAAACAGTGGCAAAATAAATTTAAAAAAATAAAACAAACAGAAATAAAACAGAGCACTTACCTGGCAGCCCAGCCACTTACCTGGCGCTCACCTGCAGCAGAGCCGGCCCAGCTTCCGTTCCGGCCCAGCCCACCTCCTCCTGTCGTCTTCCCCGCGCCAGTAGGCAGCGCGCGTGGCCGACGGGCGCCGACGCTGCCTCGGCCACCTCCTGCTTCCCCTGGACACCTCCTGCTTCCTCCCCGAGCCCTCTAGCGACGCCACGGAGACGCCCTCGACCCCCTCGACCGCTATCCCTTCTCTCTCTCGCTCTAGCTCTCTCCCTCTCTCGATTTGGAGCACCACCGAGAGCCACCGGAGGGCGCCGCCGTCGCATCCATAGCCACCGGCCACCCCTCGCCCTTCTACTGAGCTCAGGAGCTCCGCCTCGACCCCCTCTTCCTCCCCACCGAGCCACGCCCCTCGGGAAGCTCTGCATCGCCTCCACGCCATCGTCTTCGTCCTCGACCGCCGCCGATGGTCGCCGTCGATTCGCCGCCGTTCGTGCTTCCCCGAGCTCGCTGACACTCCCTGCATGATCCCCGTGAGCCCCTGCTTCGTTTCCCCCCAACCCCATGTCTGATTTCGAGCTCTAGCCGCCCCCTCTACCGGAGCCGAGACGCTCCGCCGCACGGGCTCGTCGCCGGCGAAACCCCGGTGACCATTTGGTCACGGGCGTGCACCCGTTGTGCTTGCCGTGACCCGTAGAGCCCCTCCAGCGCCTCAGCTCCCTCGTTTGTGAGCAGCAGCGCCGAACCCGACCGCACCCGAACTCCGGCCGCCGCTCACGAGCTCGCCGTCGTCGGTACCGGCCACCACAGGCACGGCCACCACCACCGTTCGATGCGCACCAGCAAGGGCTCTCCAACGAGCCCAAGCACGGCCTCACCCATGCCCTGTAGCGCGTTTCCGGATCGCGCCGCCGTCTCGGGCCTCGCCGACGTCATGTCGCCGGTGGGTTTGACCCACTTTGACCACGGCGGGACCCCCCCCCCCTGTGTCCATGACATGTGGGGCTGGCCTTTGACTGAATTAGTGTAAGATTTTAATTAGTGCTAATTGCCCTGTTAGTTTGGTGTTAGATTAGTTAACACTAATTAATTTAGTTAATTAATTAAGCCACTGACATGTGGGCCCAGCCCTACTGACATTTTCGTTAGTATTAGTTTAACCCTAATCAACCCAGTTAACCAACTGAGTCACTGACCAGTGGGCCCCACTGGTCAGGTTTGACCCGGACCAGCCCCTGTTGACCTGCTGACGTCATGCCAACGTCATGCTGATGCAGTAATGTTTTCTGGATTTAATTTAATTCTGAAAATTCCAGAAAATAGCTAAAACTTCAATAAATCATAGAAATTCAACCGTAACTCAGAATGAAATAATTTATATATGGAAAATGATCAGAAAAATCCAATCTATCCATCTGTACTATTTTCATGCATGTTAGAACAACTTATAGGTGCTGTTTAGCACAAATCATATTAATGGCATTTAAATATCCACATATGGAGTTTGAGTTTGAATCTTGGATTCAAACCAACCTCATTTAACCTGGTCTAAGTGCATTAGCCCAAAACACACTCATATTGCCATGTCATGAGCATGCATCATATTGTGCATTGCATTGATTGTATTTCTTCTTTGTTGCCGGTATCTGTCCCCTCTCGGTAGACGATGTTCCGACGATGTGATCGTTGACACTGATGAAGACTCAATGCTATCTTCAGAAGTGCCAGGCAAGCAAAACCCCCTTGTTCATTCTGATACAATCCTACTCTCTCGCTCCTGCTCTCTTTTAATGCATTAGGACAACACTGATTCATCTGTTACTTGCTGCGGTAGCTGAACCCCTTTATCCTTTGCATGACCTGTCATTGCCACAGTAAATAGATGAAACCCACTAGCATGAGTAGGAGTTGTTTGAGCCCTGTTGTGCCTACTCATTCATGCTTGTTTGTCATGCCTGCTACTGCTTAGAGTTGAGTCGGGTCTGATCCATCGGGGATGAATCAGAGGTGTGTGAACATGTCCTACTGTTGAGAGCTAAGTGTGTGAACACGATTTGGTAAAAGTAGCGGTGATAGGCCATGTAGGAGTACATGGTGGGTTGTCTCATTGCAGCTGTCCTCAGGAACTGAGTTCTGTGTTTGTGATCCATGACCAGCTACTACCACACATTGGAATGCTTAAGTGCCCCTCTCGACTTATTAATCAACTTGATCTCTGTCCAGGAGTTGCAACTAGTTTCTGGTGTTTGTAGGTAGTGTTAGTAGTCTACCAAGTGGCACCCGGTACAGGTGGGCTTGGGACAGACTAGGCACAGTGGCACGGTGTACCAAGTGGCACCCGGATGGTGGGCTTGGGAACCCTGCTCACATCGTTTGGGGCCGTGAGCGACACCCCGGCCGGATCTCCTTGCGGATGGAACCCGAATAGGCGATAAACCTGGACGAGAGACTTGTATGGTTAGTCAGGTCGTGGCCGACTCCCTCGCCCGGCTTCTGCTTGAAGGTTGCCGAGGTACATGACGTGTACAGGGCGATAAGTGGCGGGAGCGTGTGTGAATAAGTACACCCCTGCAGGGTTATCATTATCTATTCGAATAGCCGGATTCCTCGGATATGGAAACATGGACCCCTTGCATAGTTCATAGACAAGTGAAAGTGGATACTCTAAAATACGCAAGATAAGCGTGAGTGCTATGGATGGCGTTCTCGTAGGGAGACGAGAGCGGATCCATAGTGGTGTATTGATATGGTGAATATGTGGACTCGTGTGCGCCACCTCAAAAGAGTTACTTGCGGTCGTAGTTCAGGATAGCCACCGAGTCAAAGCTGGCTTGCTGCAGTCAAACTCCACCATCCCCTTGTTGATAATTATGCATATGTAGTTAGATCTGAGGTAAGTCTTGCTGGGTATATTTGTAGCCCGGTTCACCGGAGTCCTGCTAGCCCAGTGCTACAGCCTGGATTCACTCGCTGATGACCGACACGTTCGATGCTGGGTCATGGATGCCTGTCCCTGTAAGTTAGTGCCACTTTGGGTTCACGACTAGCCATGTCAGCCCGGGTTCCTTATCATATGGATGCTAGCGACACTATCATATACATGTGCCAAAAGACGCAAACAGTCCCGGGCAAAGGTAAGGCGACACCCGTGGGAATACCGTGCGTGAGGCCGCAAAGTGATATGAGGTGTTACATGCTAGATCGATGTGGCATTGAGTCCGGGTCCTGACATAAAGAGACGGTTTAAATAATAGTAGAATGATATGACATTGTTCATAGTTAAGATATTGCAGAATATGACAATGTGCTGGGAAGGTTCACCATACCACTGGATTACGGATGAAGAACAGAAGCATACATGCAGTGCAAAAGAAGATCACTTGCTCTGTATAGTTTAATTTACATGGTATGAAGAAGGAACTTGGTTGTAAAACTGAAAACTTAAATTGAGAAGGACAAACTTTTGTTTATGAACTACATAATAAACTTGAAACATGCAATTTGATGCAAACACCAAAAATAAATAGTTGTTGCAGTCATGCCTAACCAAATATACACAACAAAGTTTGAAGGCTTGAGAAGGACAAACTTACATTACTGGTGAAGACAGGCTCTATAAAGCCCTTGTCCTTGCTGATTGGGGGGAAATTCAAGAAGTTTACCACATAATCTTCTTCATAAGCATTGCCTTTATTCTACATTTTGTAAGAGTATATATAGATGTGATAATATACGAAGAGTGATGAAGAGTGATGCTACATAACCAAGTAGCTCTAAATGTATGTGCAGCAATACAGGCAAAAGGCACAGCCAAGAGAAATGCACAGCTAAACTTCTTTAGTACCTACCTTATGGTAAGAGTAAATATAGATCTGATGTGTACAAAATGGAGGGCAAAGGAAAATAAGCTGCAGAGTGATGGTACATGAACAATTACCTGTCAATATAAGTACACTAATAAAGGACAGCATGTACTTACAAGAACAATGTAGAGCTAAAAAAAATTCATTGGCATTGGATATATTCTACACTAATGTAACCATTCATACAGATCAGATAAGTTGGAGCGAACAATTGATAAGCAAGCTATCATGCATACTGCTGTCACATAATGAACCGGGTATGTATGCAAGTACAGTGATACAGGACAAGAGGTACTAACAAGAGAAAAGTAGCGGGCAGCATATTTGCGATATCTTGTCGTTCTTTTCAAACCAGAATTCTTCTTCGAGCAGATTTCCTGCAAAAAAGATCCGTAAGGCACATGCGGAAAAGTAGAAGTTCAAATTGTCATGTGATTTCATAGACAGTACCTCATCTTGGGAATGAGACCAGTGCATAACAAGGTTTTTCCATTCAGTGTCTTCTAAATTTAGCACATGAGACTTCACCGGAAATTCGTTTATAGACTTGCCATCAAAGTGTGATTTCCTTAGGTAACACCGATACTGCTGCAATGCTTCCTTGAAAAGCACAAGCAAGCTTTGCTCGTCATGACTATCCAGATTGACCCTCGCCTAGTTACAACAATGTAATGTAAATCATTGATGTGTTCGATCAGCAGAAAACAGGAAAATAATAACCATGAATAATAGCACTTACACGTAAGTTGGACAGGAAGATGTGAAAATGGTGTTTGTCTTCACTATGATCTTCCCATGATGGGAATATATGCACGTAGTCCCTAACAACATTGAAAGCATTGTCTTTTAAACTGGGAATAAATGGAACGGGGTTCCAATCTGTAGGAATTTGCCGTCTCTGCAGTTGGGATGGGTCTTCGGCCAGTGGACTTGCTGTACTTTTTGCTGGAGTGGGATTTTTCTGTGGTACGGCTGGTGCTATGGCAAATGAAATTGGTATACCTTTTGCTGGAGTGCAGGTCCTGTGTGGTGGGTCTAGTGGTGTGGCCAGTGAAGTATGGGTACAGTCTGCTGGAGTCGGTCGTACGTTTTGTGTCACTCGTTGCACAACCAATATAAGTGGGGTGATGTCTGATTTCTCCGGCACCACCACGTTTTTCAAGGACTTTGCTGGTGCTCCTTCGGGTTTGGCAATCACCCTCTTCCTTTTTGATGTCTGATGCACAAGAACAGCATTTGAGTGGAAAAACATGGTATGATGACAGATGTAATATGTGTTGATAATGGATGGGCATGGCATCTCGAGTTATATGATGAGTAAACTAAGCAGATGGCGGTGCAACAAAGTAGAAGAAATGCAAGACAACATATGCAAGATACGCACAATCAATAAAACCTTGCCAAATTAGAACAGGCACCTTGATGGGTGAATACGCACAATCTACCTTTGACTCCTCGAGGTTAGAATAGTCATTACTTGCTGGAGTAAGTGGGGAGTGTATGAGTTTCATTGCTTCTAGAATGGCACTCAATGCCTTGGTGCCAATTTTGTAAGTCATTGCAATGTTCCACAATATTCTTCTGATGCGCGGATTCTGATATTCACTGTAATTGCGTATAATATCTGAGAACCATGAAAACATAAATAGTTGTGAGATTATCTTTGTAATGCAGATGATATTCTAATATAGGGGTGCCCCTGTAAACAGTTGTGTGCTATCACTGGATTCTGATGAGAGAGCTCATGTGTGCTGTAATATGGTGCGTGCATTTATATAATCTGGCACAAGTACACAAAAAAATAGGCTCCAGAAGTAAGGATAGCTGGCAGATGACAGGTTCATAATATACTGTACATAGAGAGTTTATAGCCAACCCATGATAACAAGATCACACAGCAACTAGGCAGATCATAGTGTACATAACAGGGGTACACCATAAGCACGATATATAAATCTAGAAAGTGGATCTGGCTTGAAAATATAGTGTTGTATTGCCGCTAGTAATTGAAAGCCTATCGATCACGTACAGGCCAGCTCTATCAGCTGTTCACTTCAGATGTCCCTGCGCCCCTTCCTCACAAGGAACATACTGTATGTACTAAATACAGAATAAACAAAGAGGAACATGTTAAAGAACATAAGAGGAAGCATATTCTTGAGGTTCCACTTCATTGCATACAATGTTGGTTGCCCACTCATGATTAATCATAGCGCCCAAAGAAATGCAATTCCATGTTGTCTCTCTATATGTGGCAATTTTGAACAAGAGTCATTAGGATCATATTCTAAACAAGAGTCAACAGGTGGGGAGTGTATGAGTTTCATTGCATCCAGAATGGCACTCAATGCGTTGGTGCCAATTTTGTAAGTCATTGCAGTGTTTAGCTTCAAGAGTGGACTGCTGCTAGTGCGACACAAAGCAGCTACACAGATCATAGTGTAGATATAACGGGAAAACCTTAAGCATCAGAGTAAAATCAGCAAAGTGGAACTTGCTGGAATATATGTGCTAGTTTGCCGGTACGGCTAGAAAGGCTTCGGATACCAGCTCTCTTCAAGTGAAGGTGCACTACTGTTAATATCAGTGTAACTCTCGAAGGCGACACAGCTCCCCGCATTTCCTTGCTGTTCTTATAGGATTCAAGTGGGAAGGCCACTACAAATCCTATTCCTATGTTTACAAGATCCTACGAATCAAAGAGGCACAAAGTGTCCATCACAACCGACCGTATAGACCTCTACACTGCAAATGTCCCTGCTCTTCTTCAGTACAAGGAACATACTGTACTACTATCAAACTCCCTCCATTCCAAAATATAAGTCTTGGTAGAGATTTCCGCGGTGGAGCCAAATATAGGTCTCACCTCTGTGGAAGCCTGTAACCCCGGGCCCCCGGACTCGTATCCGGTTGTTGGTTCCGGTCCGCATACCCTCGAGCCAGCCGAGCCAGGTTGGGCTCTGGTAATGGAGTTTACCGCTGCAGATATCTTCCAGCACTCGCCCTTTGGCAACATGTTGAACTCATTAAAGTCTCTCTCGTTATCAGGAGGCTCTCGGCCGAACTATGTCCGGCTTGAGTGGGAAGAAGGCGACGAAGGAATTCGTTGCCCACCCACCACCCACTTCATTGCCACAGTCGACGATTTAACCGACGTGCTTGACTTCGACTTCGAAGACATCGACTGTATGGACGACGATGCAGGAGAAGTACAGGAGCCACTGCTCACAGGGCGGTGGACACTCCGAAGGAAACCAATGGCGACGAGGCAACAGAGGATAAACCCTCTGGGAGAAAAGCAAAGCATGGGCGTCGTCGGTGCCGCTCCAAGCCCTGCCACAGCAATACCGGCCCCGGATATGAAAGCAATCCGAATAGTGCCGAAGAGGAATACAACCCTGACCAGCCCGCCTTCGAGCATGCCGAACAGGAAGATGAGCAGGTCAACCCAGACGAACAGGCGACTGACAGATAACCGGAGGAGGAGAAATATATGCCCCCCTCCAAAGACGAGATTAGCCTTAGCGACGACGAGTTCGGCGTGCCCGAGGATCCCGTGGAGCAGCAGCTCTTCAAGCGCCGGCTTATTGCCACTGCGTGGAGCCTGAAGAAGAAGCAGCAGCAACTCCAGGCTGATCAAAACCTGCTCACAGATAGATGGACTGAAGTCCTGGCAGCCGAGGAATACGGACTCGAGCGCCAAACGGCTGACCGGCCACCCCGTGGCAGGGATAAAACGGGATACCAGCCCGAATACTAGCCCGCACCCCCACACCAATACACTACGGCCCAGGGCAACAGGCAAGACCTGCAAGATATACTGGAAAACAAAGCAGGACAACCAAGATCGATCTATGGATCGTGGGGGCGCGCACCAGCGTGCGACGATGACCGTCACGCCGGATACACTGTCAACAAGTCCAGCCGGGCCGAACACAGCAACCCAGACCAATACGAACTGCGTAGCCACATAGCCTGGCACAGAGGCGCCGCACACCCCCTCTGTTTCACTCACGAAGTGATGGATCATGAATTCCAGAAGGGTTCAAACCCGTAAACATCGAATCATACTATGGCACAACAGACCCCGCAATGTGGATCGAAGATTTCCTTCTCCACATTCACATGGCCCGCAGAGACGATCTACACGCCATCAAGTATCTTCCCCTTAAGCTCAAAGGACCAGCCCGGCACTGGCTAAACAGCCTGCCAGCAAATTCCATTGGCAGTTGGGAAAACCTGGAAGACGCATTCCTTGACAACTTCCAGGGCACATATGTGCGACCACCGGACGCCGATGACTTGAGCCACATTACTCAACAGCCTGGAGAGTCAGCCAAGAAATTCTGGACCCGGTTCCTAACTAAAAGGAACCAAATAGTCGACTGTCCGGACGCCGAAGCCCTGGCGGCTTTTAAGCATAATATCCGTGACGAGTGGCTCGCTCGACACCTCGGCCAGGAAAAACCCAAGTCCATGGCAGCTCTCACAACATTAATGACCCGCTTTTGCGCGGGCGAGGGCAGCTGGTTGGCTCGCAGCGGCACCACACCACATTCCGGCACTTCGGATGTCCGTGATAGTAACAGCAAGCCATGACGCAACAGACATAAGCGACGGAACAACAGCGACAACACTGAAGACATGGCAGTAAACGCCGGATTCAGTGGATCCAAGTCCGGTCAGCAATAGAAACCGTTCAAAAGAAACAATCAAGGACCGTCCAGTCTGGACCTTATACTGGAGCGCTCGTGCCAAATTCATGGCACCCCAGACAAGCCAGCTAACCACACCAACAGAGACTGCTGGGTATTCAAACATGCTGACAAACTAAATGCCGAAAACAAGGACAAGGGGCTGTACATCGACGATGACGAGGAGCCCCGGCGTCCGAACACGGGGGGACAGAAGAACTCCCCCCCAAGGTGAAAACGGTCAACATGATCTACGCCACTCACATCACCAAGCGGGAACGGAAGCGAGCACTATGGGACGTCTACCCGATGGAGCCAGTCGCCCCCAAGTTCAACCCATGGTCAGCTTGTCCGATCACTTTTGATCATAGGGATCATCCTACTAGCATCCGTCATGGCGGCTCAGCCGCATTGGTCTTAGACCCAATCATCGATGGATTCCACCTCACGCGAGTCCTTATGGACGGCGGCAGCAGCCTAAACCTGCTTTATCAGGACACAGTGCACAAAATGGGCATCGACCCCTCAAGGATCAAGCCCACCAAAACCACCTTTAAAGGTGTAATTTCTGGAGTAGAGGCCCGCTGTACGGGCTCTATAACATTGGAAGTGGTCTTCGGATCTCTGGACAACTTCCGAAGCGAAGAGTTAGTCTTTGATATCATCCCTTTCCGTAGTGGTTACCACGCACTGCTCGGACGAACCGCATTCGCTAGATTCAATGCGGTACCACACTATGCATACCTCAAGCTCAAGATGCTAGGCCCGCGCGGGGTCATAACAGTCAACGAAAACATGGACCGCTCTCTCCATACAGAAGAGCATACTGCAGCCCTCGTGACAGAGGTACAATGCGGCCTCCTCCGGCAAACCACCAATCCGGTGACGACAACCTCAAGCACCATCAAGCGAGTCCGGAGCACCCCGCAATAGGATCATCAGGCACACCAAGAGCGCGATTAGCAGTCCGGCCTCCGCTCACACCCCATTAAAGCAGCATTCGTTCCACGCGTACACAATTACGTACTCAAAATACCATGGGCACAGACGGAGGCGCAGCAGTGACTTAGTCAACAGTGCGGTATCACCGCAACATACCTTCATAATATTTCCCTTTTACCTTTTAGGACATTGCTTTAATGCAGCCTCTTCAGAAGATCCGGATTGCCGGACTTACATAGGAGAGAAAACCAATGAGGCAACAGGCTTTGCGGACAGAAGGAAACACCCAGGTGGAATCTATTTACGATCGTTATACCTGTTTTATCTATCTGTACGTGACCTGCCCCTGGATAGGACATGTCAAATAGTCCTATTTATCTCCGCTTAATGCATTCATTGTAAACATACGCTTAAACGTATTATTAATCAATGGGAGATCACATATAGCATCAGCTTATCAGTCTTATTCAAGCATTTTTTCTCGCAAATGTTTATTTGATATTGCATCCGTACACCTTGGTACGTTCAGTTTGCCAGGGGCTTCTGATGGCTCCCCATAATATGGCAAGTCAAGTCCAAACACTTTCAACAGTGCGGCACCCCGAAATTATAGCACTATATGCATCAGCTCCCAATCATGTCTTGGGTCTACAGTTGGGTTAGCCCAGCTCCCTTGTTTTGGTACCTTACGTTCCGTTATATCGGCAAAGGTAGCGCAGGGAGAACTACTGCGATTGTGTCCCGGTTCTTCCAGACGAGCACCTCAGTAGAGAAAGCCGAAAACTGACCGGCATGATGTGGCGAGAGCTGGTCGCTATTCGAGAGGTCTTAAAATCCTTAAAGATTTTTCCGCTTTAGGTGATAAATCGGCTTCGTCCGATCCAGGCGTATATAGCGCCCCAATTCGGCCTTCCGGATTCTAGGGGCTTCGCCGAAATCTAAAATTGTAGACTTCTATGGCTAAGTGAAAGTTATAAAGCCGCATAGTCCGATTGCCTTGTTCGCTGCGCCGGATACCTCCTTAAGGACCAAACATTTGGATAAAGAGTGTCCGGGTTTCCATGAACACCCAAGTACTAGTTACATGGGGGCGGAAGCCGACGACTGGCCAACTTTCAGAATTTTATAAACAGCCGCACAGAAGGTAATATTTTAAATAACAAAAGTGCTACATAGCGCAAGTAACTTTGTCCTTAAATTACAAACATGACAGAAGTGAATTCATTCTAAAATTGTATCCTTGGTACATTCATCGGCCACGAGACAAGCGCCCTTCATAACACCAAGTAATACTTCTCCGGATAGCGATGCGCCTTGCCCTCCGGCGGCCCGTCCTTCACCAGCTTCTCCGCATCCAGCTTGCCCCAATGCACCTTCATGCGGGCAAAGGCCCGGTGGGCACCCTCAATGCAAATAGATCGCTTGATGACTTCAAGCCACGGAAAGGCATTCACCATCCGCTTGATCAGGCTGAAGTAGCTAGCCGGCAGAGCCTCACCAGGCCACATCCGAACTATGAAATCTTTCATAGCCGTATCGGCCACCCTGTGGAGTTCGACCAACTGCTTCAGTTGGTCACTCAGAGGCATTGGATGTTCGGCCCCAACATACTGAGACCAGAACAGCTTCTCCGTTGAGCTCCCCTCCTGGGCACGGTAGAACTCCGCGGCATCTGATATGCTGCGTGGTAGATCTGCGAATGCCCCTTGAGAGCTCCGAACTTCGGTAAGTAAAAGAAATGCCTCCTCCACATGTTTTCTTTGCATAAAGAATTTCTTACCCGCCGCTATCTTTTTGGCCTCCTGGACTTCCTGTTGTGCCTTCTCGACTTCGGCCTTGGCGTCTTTTATACTAGCAAGGGCCTTCGCAAGCTCGGCCTCTTTCGCCTTAAGCTCATGCTCCACGGACTCAAACTTTTTGCCGAGCTCCTGGAGCTCTTGTTGTACCTCGCCCGCTCTGGCATCTTGCTTCTCGCGCTCTGTGCATTCCAAGGCCGCCTTGTCTTTGGCCTCGGACAGCGCTTTCTTTAGAGAGGCCACTTCGGTGGTGGCCCCTGTTACAAAATCATGATGCTTCGTCGTTAGAATAACTAATTTTATATACCCTTCATTATGTGAGAGCGGGGAATTACTCACCTTTGCTCTCTTCGAGCAGCCTCTTTGTGAGGTCGAGCTCTCAATGCGCCTGCTCCAGATCCCGTTTTAGTCCGGCGATCTCGGCTGTGCGGACAACAGCGGCAAGCAACACAACCTTCTTATTCACATTAACACTTATTATGAGACTCCTGCGGATTATAATCGATCCTCCGTTTGGTTTTTGTTTCCGAACACCAAACAAAGTATCAGAGGCTACTACCTATCAGGTGGTAATTTCACATATTTTTTACTTACCTCAAAGCCTGTCAGGAGGCTGGTGCAAGCTTCGGTTAGCCCGCTCTTGGCGGACGAAACCTTCTGAATCATCGCACTCATAAGAGTACGGTGCTCTTAATCCATGGAAGCACCGCGAAGCGTTTCCAACAGATAATCCGGCGCCTCGGGCGCAACAGAAGTCCTCGACACAAACGGCTCGCCCTCCCTAACGAGGGGCTGCCCACTTGAGTCCGGAACCACTAAAGGCTCCAGAACAGTGTTCGGCTGAGAGCCCGGCCTACTGTGGTTCTCACTGACACGATCCGCGAGGATCTTGAACCCCGCGTGTCTGACATCTGGAATCACCTCCCCCCGCTCTGGGAGCCTTCGAAACAACACCTCTATGTCATCCGCGGGTTGAGGAGTGGTGGCCGTCGGGAGCGAGTTCATCTCCGAATCGCTCAGGGATCCATCCGAAGAAGATACCTGAGGATGAACCCTGGCCGGACTGCATATATGTTCGGTGTTATAAAAAGACTATGAAGTAAAGTCATTACAGGGTGCGGATACTTACGATCGCGCTAGGGGCTTCCCCCTGGGCAGCCACCCCTCCTTGTTATGGGCGACCGTGGTGGAGTAGTCCGGAAGGGACACCTTTCCCTTCTTGGACGACCCAGCCTCCCCCTCCGGGGAGGCTTTCCTCTTTTTCTCCTCCCTAGTACGGGGAGGTAGAGTTTCTTCTTGCTTCCCCCCGCCTCCGCGGGAGGAATCTGTCTCGTCGTCATGAGACGACGTGGGTATGACGGCCTTGCGCCGAGGGCCTTTTCCGGCCCCCTGGTCCGCCTTCTCGGGCCCCTCACCCTCTCCGGGTGGGGCGGTCCCTTCTTCTTCTTCCTCCACTCCGGGGGAGGAGTGTGCCTCATCGTCTTCGGACGAGGCTTCTGGCGCAACCTTATGTTGGAGACCCTTTAGGATCCCCGGGGCCTTCTTGTCGGCCTTCTTGTCCAGCACCTTGTAGGGCGCTGGGACCAGCATCTCCGTCAGGAGAGCATTAGCTGGCTTTCTGGCAACAGAGCAAGACTGTCAATCTGCTCCGCTGTCTCCACATAATCCTGAACAAATATGCACAATTACTTAAGGCTCCCCCATGAATATATTGGAAAGAACCGACTCCGGTGGTAGCCTGAGAACTCACCTGACTAGGAGGCCGCGCGGCGTGGAGCCCACGGTCCTCGGATGTGGGAGGAGGTACTTCAGCGGCCTTGAACAACGCCTTCCATGCGTGTTTGTGCTTCATGCCGTAGAGCCTCTGAAGCGTCTGGTGTTCGCCCGGGACAAACTCCCATAGATTGAATGCCCACCTTTGGCACGGCAGAATCCGGCGAACGAGCATCACCTGGATCACGTTGACAAGCTTGATGTTCTTGTCCTTCATGCTCTTGATGCAGTTTTGGAGTCCCGTCAGCTCTGTAGATTCGCCCCAGGACAGGCCCTTCTCACCCCAGGAGGTGAGCCGCATGGGGGTTCCGGATCAGAACTCGGGGGCCGTCGCCCAGTTGGCGTTGCGCGGCTCGGTGATGTAGAACCACCCCGACTGGCACCCCTTCACGGTTTCCGCAAAGGAGCCGTCAAGCCAGGTGACGTTAGGCATCTTACCCACCATGGTTCCTCCGCACTCCGCTTGCTGGCTGCTCACAATCTTTGGCTTCACGCAGAAGATTTGCATCCACAAGCCGAAATGAGGCTTGATACGGAGGAAGGCCTCGCATACGACGATGAACGCCGAGATGTTGAGGACGAAGTTCAGGGCTAGATCATGGAAATCTAGCCTGTAATAGAACATGAGCACGCGGACGAAGGGGTGAAGTGGAAACCCCAGTCCACGGATGAAGTGGGCGAGAAACACGACCCTCTCGTGGGGTCCTGGGGTTGGATTGACATGCCCGCCGTCTGGTAGCCGGTGCGCTATGTCTGCGGCCAAGTATCCGGCCGCCCAAAGATTCGCGATATCCTTCTCCTTCACGGTGGAAGCCACCCACTTGCCTCCTGCTCCGGACATGTTTAGCTGTGCGGAGAAGACTTGGACTAGGGCGCTGGAGCTCGAGGGGGCAAGAGTGGGCAAAGCAGGAAGAAGGCGTGGGTAAAAAAGGGGAACTCTTATCCCTTTATAGAGGCGACGGAAGCAGTGCGCCTCCCCACTCGCCAGTTGGGAATCACTCACCTCCCAAGTGCCACGATTGATGGCACAGTGGGATTACCCATACCCCTATTGATGAGAATCCCGTGATAAGGAGACACGATCTCTGCTTTGACAAGACGTGTCAAGGAAACCGCCTCGCAATATGCGTTGTGGCTGGTTGTAGGAAAACGGTTCGAATAATGACCCGATCTTAATGACATGTCACGTTGTCTAAAAAGTTGGCAGCAGATTGCATTTGTGAAATATCGTTCTATCTCTACAGCGGTGTGTGAAGATCATTTTGCGGATCCGAACACGGTCTACGAGGTCGATAAATTACTTTGGAGTATTCGGAGAAGGAACCCGCCTTGCAATGCCAAAGACAAGACTGCGCGCCGGACTCATCGTCATTGAAGCCTGGTTCAGGGGCTACTGAGGGAGTCCTGGATTAGGGGGTATCCGGACTGCCAGACTATATACATCGTCCGGACTATTGAAGCGTGAAGATACAAGACTCAAGACTCCGTCCCATGTCCTTCCTTGTAAGCTTGGCGATCCGGATATTGTGTTTCCTTCCTTGTAACCGACTCCATGTAAACCCTAGCCCTCTCTGTTGTCTATATAAACCGGAGAGGTTGGTCCTTAGAAGGCCGATCACGATTACAATCATACCATCATAGGATAGCTCTTAGGGTTTAGCCTCTACGATCTCGTGGTAGATCAACTCTTGTACTACTCATATCTTCAATATTAATCAAGCAGGAAGTAGGGTTTTACCTCCATCGAGAGGGCCCGAACCTAGGTAAACATTATGTCCCTCGCTTCCTGTTACCATCAGCCTAGAC
>NC_041389.1:372585270-372591096 GCF_002162155.2 Triticum dicoccoides | reverse complement strand
ACCACGAAGCCGGCACACGTGCGCGGGCGCAGCCGGCAGCGAGGAAGAATAGTACATGGTAGGTCGCTGCTGCTCTGGTCTCAGGAAGGCCACGGCTACTCCACTCAGTCGACGCCAAGCTTGGTGGGGTAAACATCGGCGGCCGATTAGCCGCTTGACGGTGACATGGAGGCGGAAATCTTCAGAACCTTGTGCTCCGGAGGAGGAGGTTATCGAGGCGGATGAGGAGGAGGCAAAGGCAATGGCCAGCTTTCTCGGGTTCATGGCCGGACATGGTGGTCGGGCACCGGCGATCATTTAGATTAGGTTTACAGTAGGTTTTAGTACGGTTTGTGCAAAATATGTAATGAATTTCATCCAGTTTGTAGGAAAAGTTTTCGAAATGTAATGAATTTCATTCGTTTAATTTGAAATTTGATTTGTTTGCACGAATTTCTTCCGGTTAGTTCATATAGATGCGGGTGTAAATTTGTGGGTCAGCGCTGGAGATGCCCTAACTATCATGCTATAATCGCTAACAGTCCTCCATTTTTATCTTGCTTACATAAGAGTGGAGCAAGAGGACGACACTGTAGCACGTCATATCACTCGAACTAGCCCGCCTAACGAGCGGGAAAGCACCGCCCTCGTCATTTTATCGATCGATCACGCGAAAATGTTATGCTTCACAACTTCTAAGACTAGCCACAATGGGAGTAACTTTGGTAGTAACATCGAGTCCAACTTAGCAAATTTGCTTATGTAGCAATGAGTTAATGAGGAGAGATGTAGTACTAGTGACTTAGCTAATTACTGTAACATCACATGTCCCAATGCAATATGAGTCTATAACCTAATAAATAAAGCTTTGCATGTTACCACACTTATGTTACTACCCACTATTGAGGTAGTAACATGGTCTAGAGATATGTGTATGTTACCAGTGTATGTTACTCTCCATTGTGGCTAGTCTAAAGGAAAAGGCGGCACACTTACAACTCGTACGCGTCGCACCCCCGACAGTCCGGCTCGCACGCTGCTCACCAGAGGGGATACACGTTGTCTTGCAGTTTCACTGACATGTGGGACTGTAATTGAATAAATTGTCGATAGCCGAAATCTAATCGCTCGGCGCGTGTTGGCTGAGAAGAGAGAAACGGGGGAGGGAGAAGAGATCGCCCGCCCGCCGCGCACGGACTCCAAGAAATATATGGTGATAATGTGAGGTGGGCCATGCTGGAGTCCGGACTGCTTCTGGAGCCCGCTCTGACCGCCCTGGCCCCTCAAGACGCCAGCTGCCCATCGCATGCATAGCAAGTAGTCCCCGCTTATGTGGAGGAGAGAGAGGCATTGGCAAAGTCAAGGAGTAACAGTGGAGGCAATAGCTTTCATAAAAAATAAACAATGCATACTCGTTGCTCGTCCTCTATAAAGGAAAGAATACTTTCATTCGCCGACATGTGGGACGTCGACCATCCTGGTCCACCTGCCATGCACAAAATTATCCTGGTCTACCCCGGTCGTATTGCAGGCCCAACCTTTCCCACTATAAGTTGTTCGGACAAAGGAACCATCATGACTTCGTTGAAATCCGCTTCTTCAAGAAAACTTACTGTACCCGCAATACTGCTACCACACGCGAAGACTGGACGACACTATACTATGTCATATCACTGAAATCCACTAGGCCAAACTAGCCCACCTAGGTCATCTATTTTGGAATGGAGGGAGTACGTCTCTGCACTGCTATGATTTTGTGTTGCACGTTCTCTGTACTTTTGCTACATTTTCCTACCCTATGAACCAAATGAGGCCTGAATGTATGTCGACTACTGTCTGATCTATTGCTAAGCCTACAATTTTAGGAGCTAGGGCTATTGGTCGATCGATGAGGGATAAGTATAAGCGTACCACGAGCTCATCAGCCCCAACGTTTCTCTTCGGTGAGTGTTTTGCAAGTACTATAGCTCGCACAGTAGCTAGCCTACTAACACCAAGAATCATCAAACAAGCCCTATTGATATGATAAACAGTTCAAACTCACATCTAAGCATGCCATATATTACATCAAAGGCTGGTGAGGATACATCTGTTTCCATAACTCGGAGAGGGTTCGCATGATTCATCGCATGATTCACTATCAAACAAAAGTAGCAAGATCCGCCCACACAAGATAGTGCACTAGCCCTAAGATGGTTTCATAACACGCATCGTTCTGGTAATTAAATACAAAGCAATGCAAACTACCCTGAAGGATTAGCGCGACCAACTATTTCGTGTCATCGATCCCTCGGGCAATGACCACAGCACGGACAATGGCATGGGAATCGATTTCTGGGGCGATGTCCATAGGACTGACCGCGACATCGGAATTGATCTCTGGGGCGATGTCCACAGGATGGACAGCGGCATCGGAATCGATCTCTAGGGCGATGCCAACAGGACGGGCCACGACATCAGAATCATCAAGGATAACCACCGGCCAATTTAATAATCCTGTTATTCTCCCCAGACTACAACCCCACGCCGCAACAGAACCAATTATAACCCTTCTCCTCCTCTCAATCTGCGACTCCACTGCCGCGTTTTCCCATCTCCGAGTCGTTCCCGTCCGGGGCCTCGCCGTCGTCCACCGCCCGCTGTGTTCGGTGCGGCGTGGTCAACAAACGAGAGTCATTGGAAGAGGACTGTATGTGGAGAGCCTGACGGCTGGGACCCACGAGGTCCATGGTCGCACGCAAGGAAAGTTCCTCCATACTAAGCTGAAAAAGAATGTTTCCTCCACCTGACAGCTGGGACCCACCGACTGTATCTTTGCAAGGAAGGAAGTGCCTCCTTGTTTTGCAAAAAGAATTATTCATCCCATTGACAGTTGGGACCCATCAGATTTGGTGACTGACTTGTGGGCCTACTAAGCGGACGTGTACGCACGGCTTTGTCAACTTAATCAACAAATGATTCTAGCAGCTGGACCTTTGGATGTTAATCCAACAGCCGTGCTGCTTCTTCAACCTCTGTTCTTGCTCCTGTCTCCCGTGGGCGGCACCGCGGCCGTGCTGCCGCACACCCGAACCAGTGAAGTTTCCCACTCCTCTCCATCTGCGACTCCACTACCCCGTCTTCCCCATCTTCGGGTCGTTCCAGTCTGGGTCCGTTCGGCACGGTGTGGTCAACGTGGTCAACAACCAAGAGTCATTGGAAGATGACTGTACGTGAGAGGCTGATAGTGGAGACGCACCACGCCCATGGACGCATGCATGCAACGGAACGCGGCGAGGTCAACATGGTCAAGGAACGACTTCCATCAGAAGTATACTGTACGTGGAGAGTCTCAGCTGGATCCATGGCCGCAACAAATAAGTGCCTCCTTATTACGTGGAAAATAATTATTCCTCAACTGACAGCAGGGACCCACTGGACGGCCACCGTATTTTGCGAAAAAACGTTTGCCCCCTGACTGCTGGGATTAACAACGATGTCCATCCAACGGCCGTCGTGCTTCTTCAATCTCTGCTCTTCCTGCTCCAGCCGCTCAAACAAGCGCCGGCGGGACTGCCTGCTCACTCCTCCCCGCGGCCGGCTGTGTTGCCGCGCAGGCCTCACCGCCCCATCGTACTCCCATCGCTGGCCTAGCCATCCCTCTACTCACCCACACCTGTTGTTATTCTTCGGTGACGGCAGACGAACCAGTAAACCCTCGTACAGTCGTACTCCCCTCCGCGTGGGAAACAACTGCCGAGTCTTCCCTGCCTCCATGTCGTTCCCTTCCTAGGCCTCACCATCGTCCACAGCCCTGTTGCTCTCGGCGCGGCCTGGTCAACATGGTCAACGACCATCATGCATCTAAAGTGGAATGTACGTGGAGAGGCTGACAGCTGGGTCCACGGCCGCACGCAAGGAAATGCCTCCTTATTACGCGCAAAATAATGATTCCTCCACCTAACATCTGGGACCCACCGAAAGGGCCTCTGTATTTCGCGAAAAAAACGTTACCGCCGCTGACAGCTTGGACCCACCAGCTATATCTTCGCATGCAAGGAAGTGCCTCCTTATTACGCCAAAAAAATGAATACTCCCCCTGCTAGCTAGGACCCAGTATAGTGGCAGGCTGACTTGTGGGCCTACTAAGTTGACGGGGACGGAGGGATTTGTCAACTTAGTCAATACTCCAGTGACCGTACAATGTCCATCCAACGGCCGTAGTGCTTCTTCAACCTCTGGTCTTCGTTCTCCAACCGCCCAAAGCAGCGCCGGTTGTGTCGCATGCTCCTGCCTCCCATGGCCGGCTGTGAGACCGCGGAGGCCTCACCGCCCGCTACTACTCCCACCGCTAGCCAGTCCATCCCTCTACTCACCCACACCCCCTGTTATTCTGCGGCGACGGTAGCCTCACACCGCAGCCGAACTAGTGAACCCTCGTACTCCTCTTCGCGTGGGCATCCACTACTGCGTCATCCTCGGCTCCGTGTCGTCCCCTTCCTAGGCCTCGCCGTCATCCACCGTCATGGTGCTCTAGGCATGGCGTGGTCAATGTGGTCGTGGAACGGCTTCCATCGGAAGAGTACTATGCATGGAGAGGATGACAGCTGGGTCCACGGCGGCCTCAAGGAAGTGCCTCCTTATTACGCGCAAAATAATTATTCCTCCACCTGACAGCTGGGACCCACCCGACGGGCCACCGTATTTCACAAAAAAAATGTTTCCCCCTGACTGCTAGGACCCTCCAACTACACCTTCGCACGCAAGGAAGTGCGTCCGGGCAAAAAAAACGATTCGTCCCCCTGACTGCTGGGACCCACCAGCTACATCTTCGCACGCAAGGAAGTGCGTCCGGGAAAAAAACGATTCGCCCCCCTGACTGCTGGGACCCACCAGCTACATCTTTGCACACAAGGAAGTGCCTGACAGTCGGGACCCACCTGGTCGAAGCTTGCATAGCGTTGTCATTCTGGTCGCGAACGTGTACGTACATACTGGTCGATGTAGAGGCGCGCACGTGTCATAGTAGAGGCGCGCACGTAGCATGTACATGTACATACAGCGGCCAGGGTGCAAGAAAGAAAATACGGCCACATACGTACATACGGGCAGGGTCTCGAACGCCTACTCGCGCATACGTACATGGCTGGGTCGGAACAGAGAAACAACATCGTCGTCATGTTCATGGGGCGGCAACGGAATGCGTCGTGTTCATGGGAAGGCAACGGAATGCGTCGTGTTCATGGGGAGGCAAAGGAATGTGGCGTGTTCATCGGGAGGCAACGGAACGCGTGGGAGCCAACCGACTGGGTCGGAATGGAATGCATCGCCGTGTTCATCGGGAGGGCTTGCATGGAACAGGCGATGGAAACGAGGCCTATCGTACCGCAGAATGGAAGGAAACAGACCTCCTACGTTCTAAATGGGGGTCCTGTTGATTGGGAGGGGTATGGCGTACCGCAAAACGGACGAAACGGACCTCCTACGGTCGAAACAGGGGTCCTGTTGATCGCGAGCGTTGTGGCGTACCGCAAAACGGATGAAACGGACCTCCTACGATCGAAACGGGGGTCCTGTCATTGGGAGGGGTGTGGCGTACCGCAAAACGGGTCTCCACGGGATACTGTTCATCTCCACCATCGACCTCCTCCAGCCTCCACGGGCTCCTGTTCATCCAGCCTCCAACGCGCGCTACTCCACAGGCTACTGTTCAACCACCCCTCCACTGTCTACTGTTTATCCAGCCCTCCACACCACGGGGTCCTGTTCAACCACCCCTCCACGGGACCCCTTCACCATCTACTATTCATCCAGCCCTCCACACCACGGGGTCCTGTTCATCCAGAGGCAACACCACTGCTCACTGTT
>NC_041389.1:372546854-372584995 GCF_002162155.2 Triticum dicoccoides | reverse complement strand
AACCCTAAACTGTTAATCCCATCTAGAGGAACAGTTACCAGCAGTAGCGAAGGAATCGCTCGATCGGGTTCAGTTAACAGCCATCGATCGATCGCTCGGGTTCAGTAACGCGTAGCCTGCAATGCAATCGCTCGGGTTCAGTTAGAGCCCAACGCCTCGCTCAGGTTCAGTTAGAGCCAACGCCTCGAACACACGCGCGTACGTGTACGAGAGAAACGCGCATCGCTCGGCCCCCGACCTCCCACCGTAATCTGCAACTCCCCAAAATTTTCCTCCCCCTCGCTTCTACCACGGTTTTTTCCGTCATGGACAGCCCAAAGAATGTCATGCAGCTGCGTCTCTGGCCCGCCCAGGACGAAAAGCCCATTTTCTATCATGATTTTTTGTCATAGAAGTAGGATCCCACCACATCTGTGATGATACCGGGTTTTGTCACAATTATCGTCATAGAAGTGTCATATGTATGACAAAAAAAAAGTTCGTTCGGCCCAAAATGTCACGGATGTGTCTTTTTTTTGTAGTGCATGGATATAGCAATATAGATGGAATAGAGTATGATGGTGAAGGTTATGTGGGGAAGACAAAAAGGGAGGAAGTCTCACATCGACGCGGCTAATCAACGGGCTATGAAGATGCCCATCAATTGATGTCAATGCGAGGAGTAGGATTGCCTTGCAACGGATGCACTAGAGCTATAAGCGTATAAAAGCTCCAACTGAAAACTAAGTGGGTCTGCATCCAACTTGCTTGCTCATGAAGACCTAGGGCATTTGAGGAAGCCCATCGTTGGAATATACAAGCCAAGTTCTATAATGAAAATTCCCACTAGTATATGAAAGTGATAACTCAAGAGACTCTCTATATGAAGAACATGGTGCTACTCTGAAGTACAAGTGTGGTAAAAGGATAGTAACATTGCCCCTTTTCTTTTTTTTTTCTTTTTTTCCTTTTTTTGGGCAGGCTTCGTTGGCCCCCTTTTTTTATTTAGGCTTCTTCGGCCTCTCTCTCTTTTTTTTACATGGGGCAATGCTCTAATAATGATGATCATCACACTTTTATTTACTTACAACTCAATATTACAACTCGATACTAGAACAAAGATATGACTCTATATGAATGCTTTCGGCGGTGTACCGGGATGTGCAATGATCTAGCATAGCAATGACATCAAAAAACGGACAAGCCATGAAAACATCATGCTAGCTATCTTACGATCACGCAAAGCAATATTACAATGAATGCTCAAGTCATGTATATGATGATGATGGAAGTTACATGGCAATATATCTTGGAATGGCTATGGAAATGCCATAATAGGTAGGTATGGTGGCTATTTTGAGGAAGATATAAGGAGGCTTATGTGTGATAGAGCGTATGTATCATGTGGTTTGGATGCACCGCCGAAGTTTGCACCAACTCTCGAGGTGAGAAAGGGTAATGCACGGTACCGAAGAGGCTAGCAATGATGGAAGGGTGAGAGTGCGTATCATCCATGGACTCACATTAGTCATAAAGAACTCATATACTTAATGCAAAAGTCTATTATCCCTCAAAGCAAAGTACTACTATGCATGCTCCTAGGGGGGAGGATGGTAGGAGTTAACCATCGCGCGCCCCCAACCTTCACGCAAAGATAAACAATCAAAATACAATGCACGCCAATTTGGTTACATAGTTCGTAGACCATACGTGCATGCTTCGGGAATCACAAACCTTAACACCAATATCCTTACTAAACACAACCATCTACTAGTACCTCCCACATATTATCATCTCTATATCGCAAAACTATTGCAAGGAATCAAATATATCATATTCAGTGATCTACAAGTTTTATGTAGGATTTTATGACTAACCATCTGAATGACCAATTCCTGTCATCTCTCTAAATAGATATAAGTGAAGAAAGAGAGTTTAATTCTTTCTACAAAAGATATGCCCATGCTCTAACAAATATAAGTGAAGCAAAAGAGCATTCTACAAATGGCGGTTTTCCATTTGAAGAGAAACAGGCAATCCAAACTTCAAATGATATAAGTGAAACACATGAAGCATTCTATAAAGCCATACTCAAAAGATTTAAGTGAAGTGCAATGAGAATTCTATAAATCAACCAAGGAATATCTCATACCAGCATGGTGCCTAAAAGAAAGTGAAAACTAAATGCAAAAGACGCTCCAAGATTTGCATATATCGCATGAACGAAACGAATCCGAAAACATACCGATACTTGTTGAAGAAAGAGGGGATGCCTTCCGGGGCATCCCCAAGCTTAGACGCTTGAGTCTCCTTGAATATTTAATTGGGGTGCCTTCAGCATCCCCAAGCTTGAGCTCTTGCCTCTCCTCCTTTTTCCTCATATCGAGACCTCCTCGATCAAACACTTCATCCACACGAAACTTCAACAGAAAACTCGGTAAGATCCGTTAGTATAATAAAGCAAATCACTACTCGAGGTACTGTTGCAAACCAATTCATATTTTGTTTTTGCATTGTGTCTACTGTAATATTACTTTTCCATGTCTTAATCCACTGATAGAAATTGATAGTTTCATCAAAACAAGCAAACTATGCATCAAAAAAAGAATCTGTCAAAAACAGAACAGTCTGTAGCAATCTGAACATTCACCATACTTATGGTACCCCAAACATTCTACCAAAATTAGGAAAAATAAACAATTTTTACAGAAAGACAAGGCAAAAAGTTACAGAACCTTTTGACTTTCGAGCAAAAAATGTAAAATCGTGCACTACAACCAAAGTTTCTGTCCTGCACCGTACAAACCAACAAGCATTGTAAACATCCTAAAGGCAAACCTTAGCACATTATTTTTATAATACAATAGAATTGTACAAGGAGATAATTATTTTTGATGAAAAGTTTCTATAATTAAGATTCACAAAGTTTCCGTGAGCATGAACAAAGTTCAAGGCTAGCTCCCACTTTAACAATGCTTCGTCTTTCTCACTTTCGCTTTCCTTTTTGAAAAGTTTTGGGTTCCCCTCTTTATTTTTTTTGTTTTTAAACTTTATGAAAGCACTCAGCATAAATAAATGACTCTCTAAAACTTCCGGGTTGTCTCCCTGGCAGCGCTTTCTTTAAAGCCATTAAGCTAGGCATATAGTGCTCAAGTAATGGATCCACCCGGATCCCAAGGTATATTAAAGCCAATTTAATTAACAATGATTTGTGATTTAGTAGTGAGCACAAAATAACATATATCATGCAACAACGAAGTTTAACTCTCTTCCTATGCATCGGCATGTCATAAAAGAACAATTCATGCACACCAAGTAAAGGCCAATGCATAGTATAAGCAGTTTCTTGCAATTCTATCGTGTTGGAAACATAGAGATGTGGAGATATAATTCCTCTCTCATAATAATTGCAAGTAGTAGAAGCAAGTACATGCATATTATATCTATCAAAAACATCATGTGTAGTAGTAAAACGCAACCCATCAATATAATCCTTAATAAGCACAAACTTCTCCGATATAGTGTAGTTGGGAGAATTCAAAAAGATAATAGGACTATCATACGTGGGTGCAATAGCAACAATTTCATGTTTAACATAAGGAACTATAGCAAGTTCATCTCCATAAGCATCATTCATATTGGCATCTTGGCCACAAGCATAGCAAGCATCATCAAAAAGGGATATTTCAAGAGAATCAACGGGATCATAGCAATCATACTTCGATAAGCACGAAGGGAAATTAAACAATGTATGAGTTGAAGAGTTACTCTCATTAGAAGGTGGGCACGGGTAGGTTATCCGCTCTTCCTCCTTTTGTTCTTCTTTCTCCTCATCATCTTTTTCATCCAATGAGCTCACAGTTTCATCAATTTCTTCTTCCATAGACTCCTGCAAAATATTAGTATCTTCTTGGACAGCGGAGACTTCCTCAATAAATACATCAATATCATAATTGAATTCATAATTCTCATTGCAAAATTTTCAGGTCTGTAAACAGCATCCTCAAGATTTTCACACGTTTTAAACAAAGATTCAATTTCATAAGCACCAATAAAAGCAATAAATTCTTCTATTTGTTCCACATCATAGTAATCATATATACCATTAGCATAAGAAGCTAAGGTTTCATTATCATTAAATTTGCATGAAAAGGAAAGGTGTGGAGCCTTCATCCTATAGCAACATGCATAATCATATCTCAAGCATAGTTCCCGAGCATACCAACGCAACATATAAATTTGATCCCATAATAGTTTTCCCTTTTTGTGTCAAGCGATAATCCCTAAAGTATTCAGGATGATCCAACGTGTCTCCCATAACATAATTGAATGGGGTTTTCTCAGGATTATCAAAGTAGTACAAATTATCTTTCACATAATGAGCATCGAGGGTTTTAGGAGGTTCCCCATCACCATGAGTAGCAACTACACCTAATATTTTTTGGTATCTCGTGTTCCATATCCATAACTAAAGATAGAGAACAACTAAGAACAACAAATAAAAGTTACTTAGTGATAAAGCAAACAAGCACACACGAGAATATTCACCCCACGCTATGACTCCCCGGCAACACCGCCAGAAAAAGGACTTGATAACCCACAAGTGTAGGGGATCAATTGTAGCCTCTTTTGATAAGTAAGAGTGTCGAACCCAATGAGGAGCTAAAGGTAGAACAAATGTTCCCTCAAGTTCTATCGACCACCAGTACAACTCTACACACGCTTGACGTTCACTTTACCTAGAACAAGTATGAAACTAGATGGACTTTGTAGGTGTTGTTGGATAGGTTTGCAAGAGAATAAAGAGCACGTAAATAAAAGCTAGGGGCTGTTTAGATAAAGAAGCAATAAAGTAAATATAGCGAGTGTGGAAAAGTGGTGGTAGGAGTTGTGAAATTGTCCCTAAGCAATTGACTACTTTACTAGACCGATAGCAAGTTTTATGTGGGAGAGGCATAATCTAACATACTTTCTCTTCTTGGATCATATGCACTTATGATTGGAACTCTAACAAGCATCTGCAACTACTAAAGATCATTAAGGTAAAACCCGACCATAGCATTAAAGCATCAAGTCCCCTTTATCCCATACGCCACAACCCCCTTACTCGGGTTTATGCTTCTGTCACTCAAGCAACCCACTAAAAGCGAATCATGAATGCATTGAAACACCCTACAATGGGAATACCTCACGCTTGTGCGACACGGAGAGTACCATAGGATAGCAACATAACCACAATCAAATTAAACCAATCATAGCAATTCATCAATCACCAGTAGGACAACGAAAATCTACTCAGACCTCGTAGGATGGCAACACATCATTGGATAATAATATGAAGCATAAAGTACCATGTTCAAGTAGAGGGTATAGCGGGTTGTTGGAGAGTGGACCGCTGAATATAGATGGAGGAAGGTGATGGAGATGTTGGTGAAGATGGCGGAGGTGTTGGTGAAGATTGCGGGGATGATGATGGCCCCCGGCGGCGTTCCGGTGCCACCGGAAGTAAGGGGGAGAGAGCCCCCCTTCTTCTTCTCCTTCCTTGACCTTCTCCCTAGATGGGAGAAGGGTTTCCCCTCTGCTCCTTGGCTCCCATGGCATGGGAGGGGCGAGATCCCCTCCGAGATTGGATCTGTCTCTCTGTCTCTCTCTGTTTCTGCGCTCTCAGATTCTTCCCTTTCACCGTTTCTTATATATCCGGAGATCCGTAACTCCGATTTGATTGAAACCTTCGCCTAGATTTTTCTTCCAAAATTAGCTTTCTTGCAGCCAAAGAAGAGCTTTCTTGCAGCCAAAGAAGGGTCAGGGGCGCGCCCCCTGCCTCGTGGCCCCCTCGGGCACCGTCTTGCATTGATTCTTCCTCCCAAATCTCACAAATATTCCAAAAATATTCTCCGTCCGTTTTTATCCCGTTTGGACTCCGTTTGATATGGGGTTTCCGTGAAACATAAAAATGCAACAAACAGGAACTATCACTAGGCACTGGATCAATATGTTAGTCCCAAAAATAGTATAAAAAGTTGCCAATAGTATATGAAAGTTGAATAACATTGGCATGGAATAATCAAAAATTATAGATATGACGGAGATGTATCGGTACCATAACAACATCAACGGGAACACAAGGTTATGTTTGCTTACCAGACCAGGGTACTGCACGTCCATAACCTTCCCTCGTTGGAGGTACCGACCAGAGGCATGACAACAGACCGAATAAAGGCCTTCCCATAAAGGCAAATGTGGTTGCGCTGGGAAAAACTTGATTCAGTGGCACCATGACCCGATCAATGATATGTTCAAGTTGATTTATTATCAGGTTTAAGCTAAAATAAAAATAGTCGGTGTCATGATATGACATGCAAATGCACTCATATAACATGCTTCACTAATCATCAGAACAATACCGGGTCAACTTATATCAAGCACTAATCAAAAATTGTAGAAACCCATGGCACTATTCTGGTCATGCTTATGCAGCAACTAATCATGCCAATAACTTAGCATAATCATTTTCTTACTCAAGAAAATATTATTCAAACTAGTCGCTTTTCATATGAAAATTATTTCTCCATAATCTATCATCACTTATAATAACTTAAATCTAACTTAGTAAACTTTTAACTTTCTGTCAATCAAGATATCCTCATGAATAAGCTTGCAAAAGAAAATAATAATAATTATGTAACTAGGTGATTTAAATGCATGAACTAATTTAACCATTCAAGTTGAAAATAAATCACAAATATTGCATTGGCACCATGAAAATGTTGTTGTCTTTTGCCTTAGTGCAGATGAGGGTGACACTCCTCCTGGTGATCCTCAAGAAAAGCTTCACCTTCTGAAATCAATTCAAAAACACAAAAAGAAAATATTAAGAAACACTCTGAAATTCACCAGAAAATCTAGGCGGAAGATAAAAATCTCATCTTTGGTGTGTTGTTAGAGATTTTCATATAGAACACAATGTAAAAAGAATCAATTCATTTGGACTTATGGTTAAAAAGTTGTGGTTGTTTGAATTGTTCTAGAATTATTTGAATTCGAATTAATATAAACAGAACTGGGGGGCGTGACGTCGAAAGCGTAAACCCCGCAGGGCGCCTCCACTAATACCACTTCGGCCGCGGCCAGAGTGGCTGACAGCGGGCCCCGCTGGTAAAGTGAGAGGGAGGGGGAGAGAGACAGGGAACGGCGGGGCTTCATCGGAGCACACGCTGGCAAGGAGGGCGACTAGGCCCGATCTGGAGGGATGGATCGAAAGAGCAAAGAGAGGTGCACCTGCCCATACCCGTAGAACAGCTAGGGGTGGTCGGACGGGGACGAAATGAACCTCTCTAGCGGTGGCAGAGAGCCATGGTCGCCAGAGTTGGAGATGACGGCGATGAGGGGCTGCCCTAATGACTCCAACTGAGTCGGACGGCACCACTGAAGCACGGCGGAGTCCCTGGAAGAGTCGCCTGAGCTTGGGAGGGACTAGAGCGGTGCGGACGGACAGAGGGGATCTCCCGCAAGCTCGAGCTCGGGGATGGCGACCCGAGGCCTGCCCAGCCGGGCTACGGCTTCCTACGAGTTTGTGGAGTGTGTGAGAGGTGTTGGGGATGCTTGAGAAGGCTGGGGGCTGGATTTATAGCCAAGCGGAGCGACGGGTTCGGGCTCCGCCGGAGGACACCTGGACGTTGCGCCCGGTGACGAGGAGCGTCAGTGAGAGAGGGGGAAGGAGACGAGCACAGGAACACTGGGATGGTGATGAACACAGTGCGCAGCACATTATTGGATTGGCCGGACCGCGCCCGTGCTCGCTGTGGTGAGTTCCGGCATCGGCGAGTGCCAGGAGGAAGTTAATGGCATCGGGACGATGATGGTGGCGAGGTTTGGCGAGGTTTGGCGAGGTTTGGCGGGCGGGGAAGCGAGCACGCGCCGAATAGAGCGCTCAGCGGCACCCAGAGCGCGACGACAAGCATGCTGGCATCATGCACACGCGTGGTCACCGCGTGCACTGCGACATAGAGCCACGGCTTGCCCCAAATTTCGTCTCTGGCTTGTAGTCCTTAGTGTTTAGGTTAGGGCCAATGCTTTGAGTTGAGCTTAGGTGCAGTAAACTTCATTTTTACTACGGTGCAAGTTACTGGTCAGTAAATTTGAGAGCTTGATATGGTTAAACGGCTAGGAGTTGGGAGTTGTTCTTTGGTGGTTAGCAATCATCTAGGAGGGTAGTGATGCACAACAAAATGCAACACCAATGGAGCAAGTAAAATGGTAGTTGATGTAGAAACTACCATTTCTGTCCAAAACAGAAAATAATTTCTGTAGCAAAAATATTCCAAAAAGTGGTGTGATATTTTTGCTCAGGGAGGTGCCCTAGGGTTCAAAATATTTTTCTGAATTTTCTCAGATTTTTTTGGGCAAGAAATATTGGGGTTGCTTTGGAGCACAAGTTTTTGGTTAGGGTTTTAGAGAGGAAAATGAATCTTTTTCATTTAAGAAAAATATCCATGATATTATTTTGAGGTATACCAGAGAGGAAATGATGGTTTCGGAGAGAAATGAGCCACTTGGGTGAAAGCCAAGGTGATGCCCAAGTGTTTAAGTACAACTGAAAATGATTCAAATGCCAAAATTCAAATCAAATCCAAAAGAGATCTAGAAAAAGAAAAGAGGGCAAAACCAGGCTGTCACATAATCCTCGATAAGAGACCCAAATCCACTTCCTTCAAGCCAGCAGACGAAATAGTTAAATTTCAAGTCCACCCAACGGACCCCAAGAAGACAACTTCCATTGGGGCACAGCTGGATCCGACGGTCGACGCTGCATTACACGCATTCCTGCATGAGAACTGGGACATCTTTTCCTGGCACCCTTCAGATATGCCAGGTATCCCATGAAGACTAGCCGAGCATAGTCTTAATATACTAAAAGGATACAAACCAGTCAAGCAAATGGTGCGCCGATTTTCCGAACCCAAACGACAAGCTATGGGTAAGGAGCTAGCCAAGATACTCGAAGCCGGGTTTATCAGAGAGATCAAACATCTGGAATGGCTAGCAAACCTAGTCATGGTACCGAAGAAGGATAAATCCTGGCGCCTATGTGTCGATTTCAAAGACCTTAATAAAGCCTTCCCTAAGGACCCCTTCCCACTACCTCGCATTGACGAGATTCTTGACGCGACCGCGGGACACGATTCACTATATCCCCTCGACGCGTACTCCTGACACCATCAAATTAAGATGAAAGAATCCGACCAGGCCGCAACGGCATTCATCACCCCTTATGGGCCCTTCTGCTTCAACACCATGCCTTTCGGGCTCAAGAACTCCGGTGCAACCTATCAACGCATGATTCAAACATGCTTGGAAAAGCAAATCGGCACGACTGTGGAGGCATATGTAGATGACGTGGTCTTTAAAACTAAGCATGTCGAATCATTGGTGGATGACTTACACCTTAAATTCGACAACCTCCGAGCATATGACATATGCCTCAATCCGGAAAATGTGTTTTCAGCATTCTAGCCGGAAAACTGCTTGGGTTCATTGTCTCAAATAGAGGAATAGAAGCAAACTCAGCCAAAATCCGAGCCCTATCACAGTTTGCAACACCAACAGACCTCAAGCAGGTCAAAAAACTAGCTGGATGCGTGGCAACTTTGAACCATTTTATCTCTAGACTAGGGGGAAAGGCATTACCATTATATCGCCTGCTCCGCCGCACCGACCACTTCGTGTGGACGAACACCGCCACAGCCGGACTGGAAGAAATAAAAAATTTGCTAGCAAGCAACCCAATCCTGGCCACACCAAATGTCGGTGAACCAATGTTGCTCTACCTATCTGCAACTCACCGGGTGGTGAGTGAGGTGCTCGTCATTGAATGAAATGAAGAGGGACATAAATTCCCACTTCTAAAACCAGTATATTACGTATCGACGGTCCTTACACCATGCAAGTCCCGATACCCGCATTATCAAAAGATAGCATATGCGGTCTTTATGGCATCCCGCAAGCTGCGACACTACTTCCAAGAGTGATCGATCACGATGGCCTCTGAAGTACCACTCAATGATATCATAAAAACCTGGGATGCCACCGGCCGAATTTCCAAATGGGCCATTGAACTCTTACCATTCGAAATAACTTACAAGCCACATTGAGCTATTAAATCTCAGGTGTTGGCCGACTTCATCGCCGAATGGACAGAGGCCGAACTCCCTAAAGAGTACGACACATATTCAAACTGGGTGATGCCCTTCGATGGCTCTAAAATGCTAGCTGGACTTGGGGCTGGTGTCGTCTTGACATCCCCCACAGGAGACTCAGTCCGCTATGTGCTCCAAATAATGTATACAGACTCCAACAATACAGCCGAATACTAGGCCCTATTGCATGGTCTCCGGATGGCTGTCTCCATGGGCATACAACGCCTCGAGGTGCGCGGGGATTCAAACCTCGCAATATCCCTAATAAACAGAGAATTCGATGCAAAAGAGCTGAAGATGGAGACTTACCGCAACACCGTACTCAAAATATCGGCTCGGTTTGAGGGGCTCTAGTTTAATCACGTGGCTCTAGAGAGTAATCAAGCTGCGGACATCCTTGCCCACATGGGCGCTAAACGTGACCCTGTCCCACCAAACACCTTTGTGGAGCAGCTCTTCAAGCCATCGATGGTGTGGCAGGACGAGAGCGGAACACCGTTCCGGAGCTGATCATACCCCGAGATTCCGAACACAGTTCCGATATTATCGGGGGTTCGGGCACCGAAATAACACCATCGGCCCACGAAATCATGGTTGTAATTGCCCCATGGACTGAACCTTTCCTCGCCTACCTTACTAGGAATGAGCTCCCTGATGATGAGATGGAGGCCCGTCGTATTGTTCGACACTCGAAGGCCTACAAAGTTCATGAAGGGGAACTGTACAAGAAAAGTACTACCGAAGTCCTTCAAAGATGTATCTCCGAAGAAGAGGGACGACAGCTCGTGGCCAAAATACACGCCGGTCTTGGTGGCCATCACACTGCAGCTCGAGCCCTTGTAAGTAAGGCCTTCCATACAGGTTTCTTTTGGCCCACGGCCCAAGCAGGCGCATAGGACCTCGTACAGCGCTATGTTGGATGCCAGCTTGTCGCCAATCAAAGCCATATGCCGCCCATTGCCCTATGAACAATCCCCCTTACATGGACTTTTGCAGTCTGAGTGCTAGACATGGTCGGACCCCTTAAAGGGGAAAGCCATAAAAAGAAATATTTACTGGTTATGGTCGACAAATTCACTAAGTGGATAGAAGCCAAACCAGCCAAAACGGCTGAAGTCAGACCGGTTATGAACTTCATATCCGGTGTCGTACACTGTTATGGTGTACCACACAGTATTATTACTGACAATAGCTCTAACTTTAAGGCTGATGAGGTGAAAACTTGGTGCGCTAATTTGGGCATCAAGCTTGATTACCCCTTTGTATATCACCCTCAGACAAACGGTCAGGTCGAACGGGCTTATGGCCTAATAATGAGCGGCATCAAACCCAGACTATTGTGATCTCCACAAGAATCAGACAAGCACTGGGTCAACGAACTCGATTCCGTACTCTGGGGGCTGCGGACCATGCCCAATCGCACGACCAGATATACACCTTTCTTCATGATGTACGACGCGGAGGCAGTCCTGTCTTGCGACATTATTCATGACTCACCTCGAGTATGCATGTACGAAGAGAGAGAAGTCGAGATTGATCGGCAGGATGATCTGGATAGCCTGGAGGAGGAGCGCGATGTTGCGAAGGCTCGTTCTGCATTCTACCAACAGCAGGCTCGGCGATATCAAAGAAGGGAAGTACAGGCAAAGACCTATAATGTCGATGAACTCGTTTTACGCCTACCAGAGAAGAAAAAGAACAAGCTCAAGCCCAAATGGGAGGGCCCCTTCATTATAGACGAAGTTCTTGCTGGAGGAGCTTATTGCCTTCGCAATGCTTCGGATAATCGCTTGGAACTAAACCCATGGAACTCCACCTGGCTCCGGAGATTCTACACCTAAGTCCGCACTTATATTTTCTTCCCTCATCCCTTCTTTTCTCCCTTTTCACCTTTTTCTTCCTTCTCATTTTTATACGACTTCTCACTTGTGTTCGGATAAACCGCACACCGAGGGGCATACATCCTCAAATGTACATACCCCACAATACATGGGGGCTTCTTTTCTCAGAAGCATACTATCATTGTTATTTTTTGAGCGTCAAGCTCACTGTATATATGTGTTGTCTACTCATATATGTCTTGTCTTCGCCATTATATGCACCTTTATGACTTAAGTTTTTGCCAAGCTGGGTTACCTGGCTCCTGTGCTTATGGCCTACATTCCCGCTTGTTCGGCTAGGGCATAAAGGGATCACCTCTGCGATTGTTACAGCCAGGTTATCCGGACGTGTACCTTAGACGGGTGAAGCCGAAAGCTAGCGTTCTTAAGGGAATGATTGGTCGGCGGACAAAAGACGAACTGCCCTCGCACCAAGATAAGCCCCCAAATTACTGTGGTTCTTAGCATTACAGCTTCGGCATGCACAAAAATGCATGCTGGCACATGGAGAGGAACCCTAAAAGTGCAACTATCCCTAGGTGGTTTTGGTAATTCATAACAAGATATAGCTCATTGAGCTAATACTATTCCAAGACAAATATTTCAGGAAAGCTCAATGAATGGCATGGCATGGAGGATGAAAGTGGATCCCTCAAAATACTAAGGACAAAAAGGATTGGCTCAAGCTCAAAATCTCAAGACTCTACATTTTATATTTTAGTGATCCAAGATCACATTGAGTCTATAGGAAAAGCCAATACTATCAAGGAGGGATGAGGTGTTGCTTGATGAGTTTCTTGCTTCAAGTGCTTAGTGATATGCTCCAAAAACCCTCAAGTACTTTCTCATATCCACATATGACCTAAACCTAAAGTCAAACTCGGCCCCACCGATTCCTTCTATCCGGCGCCACCAAGTTCAGATGTCATAGTCACTGCCACAAACCCTAGGCAAATCGGTCTCACCGATAGGGATCTCGGTCTCACCGAGATGGGATTGTAATCTCTCTGTTTCCCTTCATAACGTTTCAGTCTAACCGAAGTGAGCAATCGGTCCCACCGAGATTGCAATGTAAACTCTCTGTTTCCTTTTCGTAACATTTTGGTCCAACCGAAAAGAGCGAATTGGTCCCACCGAGTTTACCTGACCAACTCTCTGGTTAGCTAATTACCAAAATCGGTCTCACCGAGTTTGTGTAATCGGTCCCACCGAGATTATGTTATGCCCTAACCCTAACCATATTGGTCCCACCGAGTTGCATGTCGGTCCCACCGAAATCACTAACGGTCACTAGGTTTACTAAATCGGTCCGACCGAGTTTGTTGATTCGGTCCCACCGAGATTGGTAAATTGTGTGTAACGGTTAGATTTTGTGTGGAGGCTATATATACCCCTCAACCTCCTCTTCATTCATGGAGAGAGCCATCAGAACAAACCTACACGTCTAACTTACCATTTCTGAGAGAGAACTACCTACTCATGTGTTGAGGCCAAGATATTCCATTCCTACCATATGAATCTTGATCTCTAGCCTTCCCCAAGTTTCTTTCCACTCAAATTTTCTTTCCACCAGATCCAAATCCTATGAGAGAGAGTTGAGTGTTGGGGAGACTATCATTTGAAGCACAAGAGCAAGGAGTTCATCATCAACACACCATTTGTTACTTCTTGGAGAGTGGTCTATCCTAGATAGGCTAGGTGTCACTTGGGAGCCTCCGACAAGATTGTGGAGTTGAACCAAGGAGTTTGTAAGGGCAAGGAGATCGCCTACTTTGTGAAGATCGACCGCTAGTGAGGCAAGTCCTTCGTGGGCGACGGCCATGGTGGGATAGACAAGGTATCTTATTCGTGGACCCTTCTTGGGTGGAGCCCTCCGTGGACTCGCGCAACCGTTTCCCTTCGTGGGTTGAAGTCTCCATCAACGTGGATGTACGATAGCACCACCTATCGGAACCACGGCTCAAAAATCACCGTGTCTCCAAATTGCGTTTGAAATCTCCAAACCCTTCCCTTTACATTCTTGCAAGTTGCATGCTTTAATTTCCGCTGCTCATATACTCTTTTCATGCTTGCTTTAATTGTGTGAAGATTGCTTGACTTGTGCTAAGATAGCTAAAATCTGCCAAAGACTAAAATTGGGAAAAGGTTAAGTTTTTAATTGGTCAAGTAGTCTAATCAACCCTTTGATTTCCATAGCTTTTGGTGGTCATAGCCTTGGTTTCACAACCTAGGAGAGTATGGCGTCTAGCGAGGGAAATTATCACCGTAGAGGTACTTACTTTGATGGCACTAATTTTGCTAGTTGGAAGCATAAGATGAAAATGCATATTCTCGGAGATAACCCCACCGTTTGTGCTATTGTGTGTATTGGCTTGCAAGGTGAATTCTTTGATGGGAGGGAACCAAACCGTTAAGCTAGTGCAGATGAATTGAAGATGCTGCAATACAACGCTCAAGCTTGTGATATCCTCTTCAACGGATTGTGCCCCAAAGAATTCAACAAAATCAGCCGTCTTGAGAATGCAAAGGAAATCCGGGATACTTTGATTGATATGCACGAAGATACCGACTCCGTCAAGGAATCCAAGTTGGATGTGCTCCAAAGTCAACTTGACAAGTTCAAAATGAAGGATGGTGAAGGTGTCGCTAAAATTTACTCTAGGCTTGCTCTTATCACAAATGAGATTGCGGGCTTAGGAAGTGAAGAGATGATCGACAGATTCATCATCAAGAAGATCCTAAGAGAATTGGATGGAAAATATGATACCATGTGCACATTGATCCAAATGATGCCCAATTACGAGAATCTCAAGCCAACGAAGGTCATTGGAAGAATTGTTGCTCATGAGATGTCACTCAAGGATAAAGAGGAACTTCACAACAAGTCAAGTGGTGCTTACAAAGCCTCATGTGAAGCCCCTACATCATGAAGTGAGAAACAAACCTTCAATGAAGAATTGAGCTTAATGGTGAAGAACTTCAACAAATTCTACAAGAGTAGAAGCAAAGAAAGAAGCTCCAAGTCAAGGTCTTACAGTGACAAAAGATCTTCCAGTCGAGAGCACAATTGCTACAATTGTGGGAGACCCGGACACTATTCCAATGAGTGTACAGCACCCTACAAAAGAAGAGAAGATTCTCCCAAGAGAAGAAGTAGAAGAGAAGAATCACCGCCAAGAGAGAGAAGGAGTAGAGATGATCGTTATGAACGAAGAACATCCCAGAGAAGCAAAGATTCGGAAAGGAAGGACAAGTCATCAAATAGCTACACAAAACGAAGACATCAAGCTCATGTTGGGGAATGGGTATACGGTTCTGACTCTGAACATCACTCCGAGAGAAGCTATCACTTCGACTCCGAACATACTCAAGATGAAGGTGTTGCCGGTCTAGCACTTGTGTCAACCAACTCCTACGACATATTTGATTCACCAAATGAAGGAATTGGAAGATGCTTCATGGCTAAAGGCCCTAAGGTAACTCCCCGAGTATGTTGATTTCAATAGTGATGAAGATGACTTGTTAGGTGATGATGATTTACTTATTAACAACTCTAGTGATGAATACTATGATGAAACGTCAATTAATCATGCTAAACAAGAAAAAACGAATGACAATGATAAGGATAAGATTGAGCTTCTAACTAAAGAACTAAACACTCTTAAGTTGGCTCATGAAACTATCTTAGGGGATCATCGAGAACTTTTGAGGACTCATGAGAAGTTACGCTTTGAAAAGCTCAATCTTGAGCAAGAGCATGAGTTCTTAAAAGCAATCAGTGATGATCTTCGCAAGAAAAGTTCTTCTTACATTGCCAAGAATTTACTCTTATCTACTTACATGCCTCAAGTCAAGTCTAGTAACAAGAACAAGAAGGATTCTTCATCTAGTAGTAACAATAATCATGCTAAATCCAATATTGTTGCTTCTAGTAGTTCTATTGATTCCACTAATGATTCTCTTAGCCAAGTTACACTTGAGCAAGAAAATATCTTATTGAAGGGAATTATAGAGAAAGGTGTTTACAAGAGTCTTGCCGGGAGTAAGTGATTCGAGGAAATTGTACGCAAGCAAGGAAGGCACCGGAAGAATCAAGGTGTTGGTTTTGAACAAAAGTTCAATGCCAATGGAGTTGAGTGGGAAGAAGATCAATACCCCAAGACGAAGTTTGTTCCTCAACAAGAGAAGTATGATCCTACTTCCTTCAAGGGGACACAAGCTCAAGATGATCTTCCACCACAAGACCACAAGCACAAAGGCAAGGACAAGCTTCAAGAGGAGATTGATGCATTTGAAGAAGCTCCTAAGGCCTTGGTCAAGTGGGTTCCCAAGACTACGTCAAGTTCTACTTCATCAAGCACGACTACAACTCCAAGTATTCCCATCAAGATGATATGGATCCCGAAGAAGAAGAACTAGAGAGTTCTGGAGGGTGACTCTACCAACATTCGTCACTCATATCATCATGGGATGGACAAGTGCAATCAACTTCCACATCTTGCACTAGTTCAAGGAGTCACAAACCCTCATGTTGGTAAGGCAAGGGACAAGGTAACCTAATGCTTTCATGGACATCATCTTGTGTGTGCATCACTCTATGTCTATGGATATACTTGTTTGTTCCTTGTGGGACTAACCCGTGTAGGTATTGAAAGTGCAACTCACTCCAAAGGATTGCTCCAAAGGATCTACATCAACATTGAGCATCCACATCTTTAACACCTTCATGAAGTCATCATCGACAAAACCCAAGGGGGGATCTCACATCTAGGGGGAGCTTAACTGTAAGAATTGAGTCAAAGCAACTCTAATGGTGTGAACACATCAATGCATTATGTAAAAGTGGTAACCCCACTTGAGCTTAAACGATGAGTATGACCTATGATCAAATGTTCTCATTTGACTCCTAAGTCAATATCCTCATATATAGTTGACCTAGTCATCGCCAATTGTTTGATAGATGCTATAATTGGTTATGCATGTTTTGCCACATATTTCATTTGGCATTTTATGGATTGAGCATGTGGTTGCATATTTAACTCATTCGAGGACATCCACTTGTTGCTTTGATTGATTGGCTTCTTTTTCTTTTGCCAAGTGGATGAACAAGAATGCCTAAGAACCTTCTCTAGCTATCTATGATTTTATTGTCTCAAACTCTATTCATGCTACATCACAAAATTTGATCAAGTCAGATTCGAACCACTCTGTATGAGGAGCACTCGGAGTCCCCGATTCGTCATGGACTTAAAGTTCCAAAACTTCTTTGTATGTTTCGATCTGATCGATTCTTCCATTTCGGTCAATACCAAGATCACTAAGTCGATCTAGGTTTTCAATCTCGGTGCAACCGATTTGAACTTTTCGGTCTCACCGAGTTGCTGTAACTGTCAACAGTTATGCATCTCGGTGCCACCGAGTTGTTCCACGCGGTCACACCGACAGGGTCGGGCTATATATACTCACGGGCAAATTTTTTGGAAAACTTCTCCAAACCTCTTCGCCCGCGCATAGCTCGCTCTGCCTCCTATGTCTCGGGATCGTCGACTTCATCGCCAGCCGCCTCCAGTCGCTGGTCTCCGCCGCTGTCAATGGAATTCATCCCCGCCATTGCCGCCGTAGTGAGTTCATCCCCAAACTAGGGTATGGACTCGATCACAGTGCTATCCTCGTCCGATTCCTAGCACATTGTGATCATTATGATTCTTGCCACGATTGAAACACTTCTATCCAGTCAAAACAATCCTTAGAATAGATGCGATTTGAAAATTTAGGGTTAGGTTTCCGCCGAAACCATCTCGGACCCACGGATTTCAAAAACTCGGTTCCACCGATTCGGCCAACACCATTGCACAAGTGATTTTCGGTCTGACCGAGAATTGCGAATCGGTGTGACCGATTTTAGAACTCTGTGAAACTCTAGCAGTCTCGGTGCCACCAAACTGTGACTCGGTCTGACCGAGATCACTAGTTTAGGTTACGAAAGCTGCTTCGGTATCACCGAGTTTGCAAATCGGTTGACCCGAATTGCTTTCTGTGGAAAACTAAAACTTAGTTTTTGAATCATTCTTTTGCAAAAATCTCTGCATTTTTGTGATGCTCATCCATTCTATCTCATCTATAACTATTCACAGGGTCGGCAGTCAGTGTTTTCAGCATGTCAGACCAAAGTGACAGCCAGAACAGGGAAGAAGGCAGATTCACATGAGTGAGGGCACTAGTGTTGGGGAACGTAGCAGAAATTCAAAATTTTCCTACGAGTCACCAAGATCTATCTATGGAGAAACTAGCAACGAGGGGAAGGAGAGTGCATCTACATACCCTTGTAGATCGCTAAGCGGAAGCGTTCAAGAAAACGGGGTTGAAGGAGTCGTACTCGTCGTGATCCAAATCACCGGAGATCCTAGTGCCGAACGGACGGCACCTCCGCGTTCAACACACGTACAGCCCGGTGACGTCTCCCATGCCTTGATCCAGCAAGTCCAGCAAGGAGAGAGGGAGAGGTTGGGGAAGACTCCATCCAGCAGCAGCACAACGGCATGGTGGTGATGGAGGAGCGTGGCAATCCCGCAGGGCTTCGCCAAGCACCGCGATATATGAGGAGAAAGAGAGGTAGGGCTGCGCCAACAGGAGAAGAACTTCGTGTGTTGGGCTGCCCCTTTGCCTCCACTATATATAGGGGGAGAGGGGGGGCTGCACCCCCACCTAGGGTTCCACCCCTAGGGGCGGCGGCAAGCCCTAAATCCCATATAGGGTGGCGGCCAAGGGGGGAGAGGGGAAACTTGCCCCCCAAGAAAGGTGGGTGCGCCCCCTCCCCAAATCCTAGGTGCCTGGGCCCTTGTGGGGGGGCGCACCAGCCCACCTGGGGCTGGTCCCCTCCCACACTTGGCCCATGCTGCCCTCTGGTGATGGTGGCCCCACTTGGTGGACCCCCGGGACCCTCCCGGTGGTCCCGGTACGTTACCGATAAAACCCAAAACTTTTCCGCTGACCAAAATAGGACTTCCCATATATAAATCTTTACCTCCGGACCATTCCGGAACTCCTCGTGACGTCCAGGATCTCATCCGGGACTCCGAAAAACATTCGGTAACCACATACAAACTTTCTTTATAACCCTAGCCTCATCGAACCTTAAGTGTGTAGACCCTACGGGTTCGGGAACCATGCAGACATGACTGAGACGTTCTCCGGTCAATAAGCAACAGCGGGATCTGGATACCCATGTTGGCTCCCACATGTTCCACGATGATCTCATCGGATGAACCATGATGTCGAGGATTCAATCAATCCCGTATACAATTCCCTTTGTCTAGCGGTATTGTACTTGCCCGAGATTCGATCGTCGGTATCCCGATACCTTGTTCAATCTTGTTACCGACAAGTCTCTTTACTCGTTCCGTAACACATCATCCCATGATCAACCCCTTGGTCACATTGTGCACATTTTGATGATGTCCTACCGAGTGGGCCCAGAGATACCTCTCCGTCACGCGGAGTGACAAATCCCAGTCTCGATTCGTGCCAGCCCAACAGACACTTTAGGAGATACCCGTAGTGCACCTTTATAGCCACCCAGTTACGTTTTGACATTTGGTGCACCCAAAGCATTCCTACGGTATCCGGGAGTTGCACAATCTCATGGTCTACGGAAATGATACTTGACATTAGAAAAGCTTTAGCATACGAACTACGATCTTTGTGCTAGGCTTAGGATTGGGTGTTGTCTATCACATCATTCTCCTAATGATGTGATCCCGTTATCAACGGCATCCAATGTCCATGGTCAGGAAACCGTAACCATCTATTGATCAACGAGCTAGCCAACTAGAGGCTTACTAGGGACATGGTGTGGTCTATGTACCCACACATGTATCTGAGTTTCCTATCAATACAATTATAGCATGGATAATAAACGATTATCATGACCAAGGAAATATAATAATAATAACTAATTTATTATTGCCTCTAGGGAATATTTCCAACAGTCTCCCACTTGCACTAGAGTCAATATTCCAGTTCACATCGCCATGTGATTAACACTCACAGGTCACATCGCCATGTGACCAACATCCAAAGAGTTTACTAGTGTCACTAAACTACTTCACATCATCATGTGATTAAAGACTCAATGAGTTCTGTGTTTTGATCATGTTTTGCTTGTGAGAGAGGTTTTAGTCAACGGGTCTGCAACATTCAGATCCGTATGTACTTCACAAATCTCTAGGTCATATTGTAAATGTTGCTTCCACGCTCCACTTGGAGCTATTCCAAATGGTTTGCTACTCAGAGTCATTTGGATAGGTTTTAAAGCTTGCATCGACGTAACCCTTTACGCCGAACTCTTTATCACCTCCATAATCGAGAAACATATCCTTATTTACTCCAAGGACAATTTTGACTGCTGTCCAATGATCCATTCCTGGATCATTCTTGTACCCCTTGACTGACTCATGGCGAGGCACACTTCCGGTGTGGTACACAACATAGCATACTATAGAGCCTACGTCTGAAGCATAGGGTACGATCTTCGCCCTTTCTCTCTCTTCTGCCGTGGTCGAGCTTTAACTCTTAACTTCATACCTTACAACTCAGGCAAGAACTCCTTCTTTGACTGATCCATCTTGAACACCTTCAAGATCATGTCAAGGTATGTGCTCATTTGAAAGTACCATTTAGCGTTTTTGATCTATCCTCATAGATCTTGATGCTCAATGTTCAAGCAGCTTAATCCAGGTTTTCTATTGAAAAACACATTTCAAATAACCCTATATGCTTTCCAGAAATTCTACATCATTTCCGATCAACAATATGTCAACAACATATACTCATCAGAAATTCTATAGTGCTCCCACTCACTTCTTTGGAAATACAAGTTTCTCATAAACTTTGTATAAACCAAAAAACTTTGATCATCTCATCAAAGCGTACATTCCAACTCCGAGATGCTTACTCCAGTCCTTAGAAGGATTGCTGGAGCTTTGCATACTTGTTAGCGTCTTTTAGGATTGTCAAAACCTTCTGGTTGTATCACATACAACCTTTCCTCAAGGATATCGTCGAGGAAACAATGTTTCGACATCCTATCTGCAAGATTTCATAAATCATGCAGTAATTGCTAATATAATTCCAACTGACTCTTAGCATCGCTATGAGTGAGAAAGTCTCGTCGCAGTCAACTCCTTGAACTTGTCGGAAAACATCTTAACGACAAGTCGAGCTTTCTTAATGGTGATACTTACCATCATTGTCTGTCTTCCTTTTAAAATCCATCTGTACCCAACGGCCTTACGACCATCAAGTATTTCTTCCTAAGTCATGGATCCTCTCTCGGATTTTATGGCCTCGCGCCATTCGTCTGAATCCGGGCCCACCATCGCTTCTCCATAGCTCGTAGGTTCATTGTTGTCTAGCAACATGACCTTCAAGACATGATTACTGTACCACTCTGAAGTAGTACACATCCTTGTCACCCTACGAGGTTCGGTAGTGACTTGATCTGAAGCATCATGATCACTATCATCATCTTCCACTTCAATTGGTGTAGGTGCCACATGAACAACTTCCTGTGCCCTGCTACACACTGTTTGAAGTGATGGTTCAATAACCTCATCAAGTCTCCACCATCCTCCCACTCAATTCTTTCAAGAGAAACTTTTCTCGAGAAAGGACCCGTTTCTAGAAACAATTATTCTTGCTTCCGGATCTGAGATAGGAGGTATACCCAACCATTTTGGGTATCCTATGAAGATGTATTTATCCGTTTTGGGTTCGATCTTATCACGATGAAACTTTTTCACATAAGCGTTGCAGCCCCAAACTTTCAAGAAACGACAGCTTAGGTTTCTCCAAACCATAGTTCAAACGGTGTCGTCTCAACGGAATTACGTGGTGCCCTATTAAAATGAGTGCGGTTGTCTCTAATGCCTAACCCATGAACGATAGTGGTAATTCGATAAGAGACACCATGGTACACACCATATCCAATAGGGTGCAACTATGATGTTCGGACACACCATCACACTATGGTGTTCCAGGCGGTGTTAGTTGTGAAACAATTTCCACAATGTCTTAATTGCGTGCGAAGCTCGTAACTCAGATACTCATCTCCATGATCATATCATAGACATTTTATCCTCCTGTCACGATGATCTTCAACTTCACTCTAAAATTACTTGAACCATTCAATAATTCAGACTTGTGTTTCATCAAGTAAATATACTCAACATCTACTCAAATCATCTATGAAGTAAGAACATAACGATATTCACTGCATGCCTCAGCACTCATTGGACTGCACACACATCAAAATGTATTACTTCCAACAAGTTGCTTTCTTGTTCCATTTCACTGAAAACGAGGCCTTTCAGTCATCTTGCCCATGCGGTATGTTGCATGACTCAAGTGATTCAAAATAAAGTGAGTCCAAACGATCCATCTGCATGGAGTTTCTTCATGCGTACATACCAATAGACATGGTTCGCATGTCTCAAAATTTTCAAAACGAGTGAGTCCAAAGATCCATCAACATGGAGCTTCTTCATGCGACCAATATGACTTACATAGCAGTGCCACGAGTAAGTGGTACTATCATTACGATCTTATATCTTTTGGCATGAAAATGTGTATCACTATGATTGAGATTCATTAAACCATTCTTTTTAGGTACAAGACCATTGAAGGTATTATTCAAATAAACAGAGTAACCATTATTCTCCTTAAATGAATAACCGTATTGCGATAGACATAATCCAATCATGTCTATGCTCAACGCAAACACCAAATAACAATTATTTAGGTTTAACACCAATCTCAATGGTAGAGGGAGCGTGCGATGCTTGATCAAATCAACCTTGGAAACACTTCCAACACATATCGTCACCTCACCTCTAGCTAGTCTCCGTTTATTCCGTAGATTTTATTTCGATTTACTAACACTTAGCAACCGAACTGGTATCTCAATACCCTGGTGCTACTAGGAGTACTAGTAAAGTACACATTTGATTCAATGTATATCCAATATACTTCTATCAACCTTGCCAGCCTTCTTATCTACTAAGTATCTAGGGTGGTTCTGCTTCAGTGTTCGTTCCTCTTACAGAAGCACTTAGTCTTGGGTTTGGGTTCAACCTTGGGTTTCTTCACTAGAGCAGCAGCAGATTTGCCGTTTCATGAAGTATCCCTTCTTCCCCTTGGCCTTCTTGAAACTAGTGGTTTCACCAACCATCAACAATTGATGCTCTTTCTTGATTTCTACTTTCGCGGTGTCAAACATCGCGAATACCTCAAGGATCATCATATCTATCCCTGATATTTTATAGTTCATCACGAAGCTCTAGCAGCTTGGTGGCAATGACTTTGGAGAAACATCACTATCTCATCTGGAAGATCAACTTCCACTCGATTGAAGTGATTGTTGCACTCAGACAATCTGAGCATTAGCTCAACGATTGAGCTTTTCTCCCTTAGTTTGCAGGCTAAGAAAATCATCGGAGGTCTTATACCTCTTGACGTGGGTACGAGCCTGAAATCCCAATTTCAGCCCTTGAAACATCTCATATGTTTCGCGACATTTCGAAAACATCTTTGGTGCCTCAACTCTAAACCGTTTAACTGAACTATCACGTAGTTATCAAAACGTGTATGTCCGATGTTCGCAACATCGATAGACGACGTTTGGGGTTCAGCACACCGAGCAGTGCATTAAGGACATAAGCTTTCTACTGTCCGCATAATCGCTACTATCAACTTTCAACTATATTTTCTCTAGGAACATATCTGAAACAGTAGAACTGAAGCGCGAGCTATGACATAATTTGCAAAGGGGTTTTGACTATTTTCAGGATAATCAAGTTCGTCTTATGAACTCCCACTCAGATAGACATCCCTCTAGTCATCTAAGTGATTACATGATCCGAGTCAACTAGGCCGTGTCCGATCATCACGTGAGACGGACTAGTCATCATCGGTGAACATCTTCATGTTGATCGTATCCACCATATGACTCATGCTCGACCTTTCGGTCTCTTGTGTTCCGAGGCCATGTCTGTACATGCTAGGCTCGTCAAGTCAACCTAAGTGTTTCGCGTGTGTAAATCTGGCTTACACCCATTGTATGTGAACGTTAGAATCTATCACACCCGATCATCACGTGGTGCTTCGAAACGACGAACTTTCACAACGGTGCACAGTTAGGGGGAACACTTTCTTGAAATTTTAATGAGGGATCATCTTATTTACTACCGTCGTTCTAAGCAAATAAGATGCATAAACATGATAAACATCACATGCAATCAAATAGTGACATGATATGGCCAATATCATTTTGCTCCTTTTGATCTCCATCTTCGGGGCTCCATGATCATCATCGTCACCGGCATGACACCATGATATCCATCATCGTGTCTTCATGAAGTTGTCTCGCCAACTATTACTTCTACTACTATGGCTACCGGTTATCAATAAAGTAAAGTAATTACATGGCGTTGTTTAATGACACGTAGGTCATACAATAAATTAAGACAACTCCTATGGCTCCTGCCGGTTGTCATACTCATCGACATGCAAGTTGTGATTCCTATTACAAGAACATGATCAATCTCATACATCACATATCATTCATCACATTCTTCTTGGCCATATCACATCACATAGCATACCCTGCAAAAACAAGTTAGACGTCCTCTAATTGTTGTTTGCATGCTTTACGTGGTTGCTATGGGTTTCTAGCAAGAACGTTTCTTACCTACGCAAAACCACAACGTGATATGCCAATTGCTATTTACCCTTCATAAGGACCCTTTTCATCGAATCCGTTCCGACTAAAGTGGGAGAGACTGGCACCCGCTAGCCACCTTATGCACCAAGTGCATGTCAGTCGGTGGAACCTGTCTCACGTAAGTGTACATGTAAGGTCAGTCCGGGCCGCTTCATCCCACAATACCGTCGAAACAAGATTGGACTATTAACGGTAGCATATTGAACAAAATCAATGCCCACAACTACTTTGTGTTCTAATCGTGCAAAGAATCTACGCAATAGACCTAGCTCATGATGCCACTGTTGGGGAACGTAGAACAAATTCAAAATTTTCCTATGAGTCACCAGGATCTATCTATGGAGAAACTAGCAATGAGGGGAAGGAGATTGCATCTACATACCCTTGTAGATCGCTAAGCGCAAGTGTTCAAGAGAACAGGGTTGAAGGAGTCGTACTCGTCGTGATCCAAATCACCGGAGATACTAGTGCCGAACGGACGGCACCTCCGCGTTCAACACACGTACAGCCCGGTGACGTCTCACATGCCTTGATCCAGCAAGGAGAGAGGGAGAGGTTGGGGAAGACTCCATCCAGCAGCAGGACAATGGCGTGGTGGTGATGGAGGAGCATGGAAATCCTGCAGGGCTTCGCCAAGCACCGCGAGATATGAGGAGAAAGAGAGGTAGGGCTGCGCCAACAGGAGAAGAACATCGTGTGTTAGGCTGCCCCTTTGCCTCCACTATAAATAGGGGGGAGAGGGGGGCTGCGCCCCCACCTAGGGTTCCACCCCTAGGGGTGGCGGCCAGCCCTAGATCCCATCTAGGGGGGTGGCCAAGGGGGGAGAGGGGAAACTTGCCCCCCAAGAAAGGTGGGTGTGCCCCCTCCCCAAACCCTAGGCGCCTTGGGCCCTTGTGGGGGGGCGCACCAGCCCACGTGGGGCTGGTACCCTCCCAAAATTGGCCCATGCTGCCCTCTGGTGATGGTGGCCCCACTTGGTGGACCCCTGGGACCCTCCCGGTGGTCCCGGTACGTTACCGATAAAACCCGAAACTTTTCCGGTGACCAAAACAGGACTTCCCATATATAAATCTTTACCTCCGGACCATTCCGGAACTCCTCGTGACGTCCGGGATCTCATCCGGGAATCCGAATGACATTCAGTAACCACATACAAACTTCCTTTATAACCCTAGCGTCATCTAACCTTAAGTGTGTAGACCCTACGGGTTCGGGAACCATGCAGACATGACCGAGACGTTCTCCGGTCAATAACCAACAGCGGGATCTGGATACTCATGTTGGCTCCCACATGTTCCACGATGATCTCATCGGATGAACCACGATGTCGAGGATTCAATCAATCCCATATACAATTCCCTTTGTCTAGCGGTATTGTACTTGCCCGAGATTCGATCGTCGGTATCCCGATACCTTGTTCAATCTCCTTACCGACAAGTCTCTTTACTCGTTCCGTAACGCATCATCTCGTGATCAACCCCTTGGTCACATTGTGCACATTATTATGATGTCCTACCGAGTGGGCCCAGAGATACCTCTCCGTCACGCGGAGTGACAAATCCCAGTCTCGATCCGTGCCAACCCAACAGACACTTTCGGAGATACCCATAGTGCACCTTTATAGCCACCCTGTTACGTTGTGACGTTTGGTGCACCCAAAGCATTCCTACGGTATCCGGGAGTTGCACAATCTCATGGTCTAAGGAAATGATACTTGACATTAGAAAAGCTTTAGCATATGAACTACGATCTTTGTGCTAGGCTCAGGATTGGGTCTTGTCCATCACATCATTCTCCTAATGATGTGATCCCGTTATCAACGACGTCCAATGTCCATGGTCAGGAAACCGTAACCATCTATTGATCAACGAGCTAGTCAACTAGAGGCTTACTAGGGACATGGTGTTGTCTATGTACCCACACATGTATCTGAGTTTCCTATCAATACAATTATAGCATGGATAATAAACGATTATCATGAACAAGGAAATATAATGATAATAACTAATTTATTATTGCCTCTAGGGCATATTTCCAACAACTAGTCCCTCTAGTTCCTGAGATGAAGGCAGCATAAGCACTCCTAGCAATTTGCCCAAAGCAGCCACAAGAGCCAGAAGGAAGAGAACCTCAGACTCTGAGGATGAGGACTATGTGGCAGCTGAAGATGAGGCTACTTCTAAGAAGGTAGTGCTCAAAAAGGAGTATGGCTCAGCAAAGACCACAAAGCCTGGACTAAATAGGAAGGTCCCTGCCAAGAGGACACCTATGCTGAAGGTCAGAGGATCAACACAAGAACTAGAGAAACCAGATCCCAAAGAGCCAACTGCAGAAGGAAAGAAGAGGAAGGAAAGGGTCAGAAAGACCATGGCCAGAGTTGTTGGAAAACCTTCCATGACGGAATAAGAGGAGGAAGAAGAGGTTGTTGCACCAGCACCCAAGGCACAAAAGCTGATGGGTGATGCTATAAGGTCAGGGGCTGCATCATCAAAGCCCAAGGAAGCACCGAAAGTTGCCTCCAAGGCCAAGTCTGCACCTAAGAGGAATACCAGGAGCATACCAGCTGCTGAGAAGAACATGGCCCGAGTGCATGAAGTTGCTGCTGAGGAAGATGATGAAGGACAAGTTCTGAGGAAGCTCAAACCCAAGATTCTAGACCACAACGATGCTCATCTAGTTGCTGAGAATATGAAGCTGAGGAAGGATGGAGGGCTCAGGAAGTGGAGATTGTTTGATCCAGATGCAATCAGAAGAAGAACTGCTGCTGATTACAGGTTCCACACTAAGGAACAGCAGGACTTCTATGAGACTGTGCTGTTGGACAAGAAGCCCATAGTTTGTGACATGAGGTGGGTAGACTGGAAATACATGAAGGAAAATGAGGATCACTACCCAGGAGTATTTGACAGCTTTAAGGCTTGTGGAGTTGATGAGTTTGTTGGACAGAAGTTCACAAACTGGAATGATGAGCTAGTTATGCAATTCTACTCCATAGCTCATTTTTATCCTGATGGCAGAATAGTCTGGATGTCTGAAGGTACAAGGTACCAATCAACTTTTGAGGAATGGGCCAATCTGATCAATGCCCCAGAGGAGAAAGAAGATGACTTGGATGTCTACTCCAAGAAGAAGAAGGATCACAACTCTATGTCACACATGTACAAGGAGATCCCAAACAAGGCAATTGAGACTTTCAAGTTTGGGTCTGTCCATTTTCTTCTGTCAGGGCTGCCAACAAAATCAACTGGATCCTAAGGCACACTCTATTGCCCAAGTCAGGTCACCACAACATGATCAGAGGGCATGCAATTAATTTGCTACACATATTTGATGTGCCATAGAAATTCAAGGTCATGAGCCTCATAGCTGAGACTATCAAGAGGACTTCAGCAGACCAGAAGAGAAGTTGTGGATATGCCCCACAAATCCTGGAGTTGATCAACTCAAAGATGGGCACAGGCAAATATCTGTTGGATAAGGAACACTTTGTTCTCTATCCAGATTTTGAGGACAATCAAGTTGTCATGAATGAGAATGAACCATCATCAGTGCAAGCTCAAGCGAAGAAGGAGAAAGCAAAGAAGGAGAAGGCTGCCAAGATGCCAACTCTAGAGGAGGCATCTGAATACTTTTTGAAGAGCAAGCAGGACCAGCTTGGTTACTTGATAGCATCAACTTTGAGGATTGAGAAGGGGTTGGCCACCGTAACTCAAAACCAGGAGAGCCTGGAAAGAATCATGGAACAAAAATTCTATGATTTAGATGTCAAAGTAACTGAGATTCAGTCAGTTGTGGACCAGCTACAAGATGACATGCAGGAGAGGAAGGGCAGGACAACTACTAATGCATTTGCCAGAGTGCCTCGAGCTCAGAGATCGGTTGTAGAGCCCATGAAAGACACCAGAGCCACTTCATCTGCACTAGCTACAGCTCCAGTGCAACCAGCTCCAGCACCAACTTCTTCAGCTCCATCCACATCAACTGAAGTCTTCGTCCAAGGAGCCATCTCTACACCACCAACTGAAGACCAAGCCTGAGAGACGAAATAGTACTATGCATTTTCTAGGAACTTTTTGGTAACTTGTTGCCAAAGGGGGAGAAAAATGTATAGATCATAGGCTTCGAGAGAGAGAGTTTGCTTTTGTTCTCTCTTGTCTTCGTGGTTGAACTTTATTTGCTTTTGCTTGCTTGAGATACTATGCTATTATCTGTGAGACATTGATGATCATGTGTTTGATCATAAGCTACATTTATGCTTGTTAGATGATATTATCCTATTTATCTTTATATGATCATTCACTTTGCGTGGTGATGAGTGTATGTATTCAATCTTTATTCTTTTCAGCGCTCCATCAAGATGTATGTGACATGGAAGAGTAACCCATGAGCCTAATTCCTTGTGCATTTGTAGTCCAAAGAAAATCTTAAACTATGCACAAATTTAGGGGGAGCTCTTTCTTATCACATACTTCTTAAAGCGACGATGCTTTTCAATCTTATTATCATTTGTCGAAGCTTTGATGTATATGTTGTCATCAATTACCAAAAAGGGGGATCTTGAAAATGCAACTATCCCTAGGTGGTTTTGGTAATTCATAACAACATATAGCTCATTGAGCTAATACTATTCCAAGATAAATATTTCAAGAAAGCTCAATGAATGGCATGGCATGGATGATGAAAGTGGATCCCTCAAAATACTAAGGACAAAAAGGATTGGCTCAAGCTCAAAAGCTCAAGACTCTACATTTTCTATTTTAGTGATCCAAGATCACATTGAGTCTATAGGAAAAGCCAATACTATCAAGGAGGGATGAGGTGTTGCTTGATGAGTTTCTTGCTTCAAGTGCTTAGTGATATGCTCCAAAAACCCTCAACTACTTTCTCATATCCACATATGACCTAAACCTAAAGTCAAACTCGGCCCCACCGATTCCTTCTATCCGGCGCCACCAAGTTCAGATGTCATAGCCGCTGCCACAAACCCTAGGCAAATCGGTCTCACCGATACGGATCTCGGTCTCACCGAGATGGGATTGTAATCTCTCTGTTTCCCTTCATAACGTTTCGGTCTAACCAAAGTGAGCAATCGGTCCCACCGAGATTGCAATGTAAACTCTCTGTTTCTTTTTCGTAACATTTTGGTCCAACAGAAAAGAGCGAATCGGTCCCACCGAGTTTACCTGACCAACTCTCTGGTTAGCTCGAGTTTGTGTAATCGGTCTCACCGAGATTACGTTATGCCCTATACCTAACCATATTGGTCCCACCGAGTTGCATGTCGGTCCCACCGAAATCACTAACGGTCACTAGGTTTACTGAATCGGTCCGACCGAGTTTGTTGATTCGGTCCCACCGAGATTGGTAAATTGTGTGTAATGGTTAGATTTTGTGTGGAGGCTATATATACCCTCCACCTCCTCTTCATTTGTGGAGAGAGCCATCAAAACAAACCTACACTTCCAACTTACCATTTCTGAGAGAGAACTACCTACTCATGTGGTGAGGCCAAGATATTCCATTCCTACCTTATGAATCTTGATCTCTAGCCTTCCCAAAGTTGCTTTCCACTCAAATCTTCTTTCCACCAGATCCAAATCCTATGAGAGAGAGTTGAGTGTTGGGGAGACTATCATTTGAAGCACAAGAGCAAGGAGTTCATCATCAACACACAATTTGTTACTTCTTGGAGAGTGGTGTCTCCTAGATTGGCTAGGTGTCACTTGGGAGCCTCCGACAAGATTGTGGAGTTGAACCAAGGAGTTTGTAAGGGCAAGGAGATCGCCTACTTCGTGAAGATCTACCGCTAGTGAGGCAAGTCCTTCATGGGCGACGGCCATGGTGGGATAGACAAGGTTGCTTTTTCGTGGACCCTTCTTGGGTGGAGCCCTCCATGGACTCGCGCAACTGTTACCCTTCGTGGGTTGAAGTCTCCATCAACGTGGATGTACGATAGCACCACCTATCGGAACCACGGCTCAAAAATCACCGTGTCTCCAAATTGCGTTTGAAATCTCCAAACCCTTCCCTTTACATTCTTGCAAGTTGCATGCTTTAATTTCCGCTGCTCATATACTCTTTGCATGCTTGCTTGAATTGTGTGAAGATTGCTTGACTTGTGCTAAGATAGCTAAAATCTGCCAAAGACTAAAATTGGGAAAAGGTTAAGTTTTTAATTGTTCAAGTAGTCTAATCACCCCTCCCCCTCTAGACATACTTCAAGGTCCTACAAACCCTTAGCGGAACTATTCTCTCTGGAAGATGTTTCTTATGATCAAATGTAATATAACATAACTCCCCAAATACAACTTGTCTGTTCAAGAATCTATGACCAGACTGCCTAGTTTCCGAACATACTTTGGTGTTTACCGACGGTATAATATCCTGAAACACTCCAAACCTCGGGTTTCAGAGGTCGAAGCAGAAAGTCTACCATGAAAATCATTTTACAGTTCGGCTGGAGATAAGTTTGTTGATAAAAGTACATTGCTACTTCAACTCAAAAACTTCTTCCTCCTCTAGACCATCTAATAGGTTGTCTAATTTACAATCCTATTAAGAAAACTTAGTGGCTATCTTTACTTGGTCGTACACTAAGCTAACAAGAATCTCCTGTCCATCTGGTCTTTGAGGTCCGACCCGGGCCATATGATTCAGATCAAGTCTGGTGTACCGTGTTTTCACCATGGCCCAGGCCTCTCGTGTGCCTTCCAGACATGCTAATATCTTCCATAGCTCAAAACGGCGATGAGCTCCCTTGAATAAATTCATGAGCTCCTCCATACTTCCTGGAGGTGGATCGGATGGCCATAAAGCCTTAGCCATGTTCCTTGTTGCTTTCCGAGCTCGCTCGTGCATTTTGGATAGCTCTTGTAGAAGGTCACCTTGAAATCCTGACACTTCTCCCTTGGGACATCCGGTCAGCACACCTACAGAAACAAACTTGTAAAATTTTCCATCAAGAGACTGTGTGAAAAGTCAGGTTAAAGAGCATACTGAATATGCCGCCTTTCAGCTTCCTGTTCTCCTTCAAAGCATTCGATAGTTGGGCTCTTAAATCCTTCAGTTCTTCGGTTTGCTTGATATTTGCATCCTATAGTTTGTTCTTCTCATTAATGGTCTGTGTCAATACACGTTGACCAGCGGCTTCTTGCCCTTCGGCATGTTGTTTGTCCGCTTGAGCAGCCCTTAGCCTCTCCTCCAGCTCATCAGTCGACCCTACCAACAAAACGAGGCATATTTAGGCAACATCGTTGTAGGCACGGAATCTTATTTCCGGGCTACTGTTGTACTTGCCATCAGGTGCCTTCTTGGATTTCTTTAAATTTTCCAGTTCAGCGGTGGCAACAGTTAGCTTAGTTTGGCATTCTTCTAGCTCCTTGGATAATGTGTTGTTTTTCTCCGTGAGTACCTGACAATGTAACAACCTTTAAATCAGTTGGGCGTATCCTTTGAAAGCTGGTGAGTGGCTCCAGCAAGTCCATCCCGAGGAGCTCGGATGTAAGCATCCGCTAAGCTGAAAGCGTTGAATGCCTCTTCGGTGAAATTCGGGTCACACATAGCCTCTCTCCGCCACCGATGATTCATCGCACTCTCCACTTCGGATTTGGTGACGGATACATTATCTGGATCCTATGGGAGATGACAATCCGGCATTGCTCCCGCGCCCCCTCCAGTTATTGTGGCAGGGTCCCGGGCCGGATTAGCCTGTGCATGGCCCGCCAGGTCTCCGGATACAGTCCGGCGTACACTCCTTCTGCGATATGGCACAGCAGGAAACATCACCGTCCGATCTATCTGCTGAGTGCGTGTTAAAGAATTATACCTCTTTGTAGAAGGAGAGGGCCTGGCAGTATCATCGTTTGCCTTTCTTTTCAAAGATGCGCCTTGTGCGAGTGTCATCTTCCTAGAAGACGCCTTTGCCACATTACGATGGGATGAGAGTCGCCCCTTGCAAGCACGATACAGTGTGGCAGGTGAGTCACAAGGGGAAAATTCTTTTTGAGGGGGTGTCTCCTGGGTACTTACATGGGAGGAGAGGAGAAGGCTGGGGTAATCGGCTATAATGGCCACTTCCGTGCCATCGTAGCTCGCCTAATAAAAGACTCCTTCCTTCTATTCTATAAATATATCCGGATCTTCTTCAAATCGGGGATCTAGGTCTTGATTATGATTCTCCGACTGTGGAGCGGGGTTGTAGATCCCTGTGACGACCTTTCTCCATTCCTGTTAAAGGTAGACAGATTAAATTCGACTAAGCTTAATTAAAAAAAGATTGAGTGAGGCCTGTGATTGAAAACTTACCCAATCAATGGGGTTATACAGGAGAAACCTTCTCGCCATTTAAGGCGAGTGAAGTCTTCCTTCGCCCCTTTGTAAAGATCAGGCAACATGGCACCCAAAGCGGCAAAATTGGCCGGACCCTTGCGCCCACAGTGTGATGCGTCGTCCTCCCCATTGTAATGCCACATGGGAAGCCTTCTGAATTGAAGTGGTTGGACGCATCGCGTTATTGAAATCGCCATTACCTCAACTATAGACAGTCCAGAGTGGGCGAGTATTCTGATCTTGCTCACTAGCCTCTTAATCTCCGTGTTGTCTTCTTCCTCAAAGCTTTGGGGACGCCAACTGGTGCGCTTCTTTAAGGGAGCAGCAGAAAATTCGGGAAGACCTTGCCGGATTGGTCCGGGAGAACAACATCTTCAATGTAGAACTATTCCGAGGGCCACTCTTCAGATGCCTTCTTCGGAGTGCCGGACAGGTATCCTGTTCTGGCTATGCGCCATAATTCGGCATCACACACCTCGAATATGGATCCCTCTTGGGAGTGGGGAACAAGGCAGAAATATTTCCTCCATAAATCGAAATGGGCCTCGCAGCCTAGGAACAGCTCGCAAAGAGCAAAGAAACCTGCAATGTGCATGATGGAGCCCGGCGTGAGATTGTGAAGTCGGATGCCATAATACTCCAGAAGACCTCTGAGGAAAGGATGAATCGGAAATCCCACGCCTCTCAGCAGGAAAGAAATAAGGCACACCCGTTCCCCTTTAGTAGGATTGGGGAAGTTCTTCGTCAGGGTTTCACCATTGATGGAAGTTAATCCCGCCCGAACGGGGACTAGATCCAAGGGAGAGATATCCCTACGTCTGAAGCTTGGTCAACTAGGTGTGGGATATCGAGCAGCTCTCCCAATCGCATTTTTGAGGGCCGTGGGGGCACGAGGAAGAACTAGGAGCGCCAACCATGTTTGAATGGTTTCCTATGGTGAGCTATAAGGATTTTTCGTCTGGTGAGAAATGGCATCTGAGATTCAATCTCTTTAAATAGACGCCTTCCCTACTTGTTCAAGGGGTTGCCTGTAAAATGCTCAGACCCTTCGTATTCGCTCGACGTGTGGAGGCTGAGGCGACGGTGGCACAAAAGTTAAAGGATATGGTATTTAATGTAAAATCCGAACCATATGAAGTACAATGGGGAACCCGCCTTGCAAAGCCGAAGACATGTAGCCTGATACAACATCATCATTGAAGGCAAGTTCGGGGGCTACTGAAGGATTCCTGGATTATGGGGTCCTCGAGGAACCGGCCAATGTGGCATGGGCCGGACTGATGGGCCGTGAAGATACAAGACAGAAGGCCTTCTCCCGCGTCTGGATGAGACTCTCCATTGCATGGACGGCAAGCTTGGCGTCCGGATGTGTGGTTTCCTTTCTCTGTAAACCGACTCTGTACAACCCTAGGTCCCTCCGATGTCTATATAAACTGGAGGGTTTAGTCCATAGAGGCAATCATAATCATACAAGCTAGACATCTAGGGTTTAGCTATTACGATCTCGAGGTAGATCAACTCTTGTAACCCCTATACTCATCAAAGTCAATCAAGAAGGAAGTAGGGTATTACCTCCACCAAGAGGGCCAAAACCTGGGTAAACATCATGTCCCCTGCCTCCTATTACCTTTGATCCTTAGACGCACAGTTTGGGAACCCCTACCCGAGATCTGTCGGTTTTGACACTGACATAGACGGAATTGAAGCGGGGGTTGACATATTATCTAACCGCTGATATAATCAACCGCAATTATTTGTACCCAGTCGCTCCAAATTCCCGGGGTTGCGCAGGACTCCTATTGGCATTTGGCTGGTTTCCTTTTTCAGGACAAAAACAAGTAACGAGTTTTGGGATTATGCACTGGTACCAGTACGAACGGAGTAGGACAGTTGGCAAGCAATACATTGAGCTCTTCTTATTGATAAAGCCGGTAATAATCAAACTAGAAAGGAAAAGGAAAAGGAAAAGGAAAAATATCTGCATGAATCTTTGCGTAACATCAATGGCATTGGACCTAGATGTGCATTACTTAGTGCACATCTAGATGTGCTTTAGTAATACTGTCTACTGTCAAACAAAACCCCTAATCATCATTGCAAACAGCGCATAGAACATGGCTAATGCGACAACCAGAACTACACATGCTAGTTCCTTCTTGTCTCTTGCTTTCATCTGTTGTGTGTGATTGATTCTTTCTTGCTTCATCGTACTGATTGTACATTCCAGATCAGCCAGTTTCTTCTTTAGCTTTACGTTATCTTCTGCGAGCTTGGTGATAACACTCCGAGACCTACCATGCCATTCTTCATCCAGCCAGTTAACAAAGGCACAAGCCTCATATCCCTGCCAATGTTAAATAGTATTCAGGATGAGCGGTGGCATTAACTCAAGTAAAATGATGAACTTAGCACTAACCTCTAAGGGGCAACTGAGAAACCGCCTGCCAATGTCAAATCCCTCCATGCATACACGTCGAGCGGGAGTGTGCCCGTGCACACAACTTAGCTTTTGGTACTTCTCGCACTACTAGGGAAAAGACTAGCAGTAGCGCTGGTTTTTGGCCTATCAGTAGCGCGGGTAGGCGCGCTACTGATAAGGCGCTATAGCTAAAGCTTAGCAGTAGCACCGACTGACACGCGCTATTGATATATCTTCTTAGTAGTAGCGCTTTCCATGCCAATCGATACTGCTAACTACTAGTAGCGCTTTCAAGAACAACTACTGCTACTATTATTCTGTATTCCATTTCTTTAGAAATTTAGGTCGTATTCATACACCTATATACAATTTTTCATACAGTATCAATTTAGAGATTGTTTTAACATCATAATGAGTTATTAAGTCACTAGGTGAAAGAACTTTGGATTGGTTTCAAGTGCATGGATCCAAAGTAACCAATGGTCACTTTCGATCCATCCATTTGAAACTAATTCGCGGTTCTTTCACCCAATGACATAATAACTTATCATCATCATCATAATATCATTAACAACTTATCATCATAATATATCATTGTCATATAACTCCTCATAATCATTATTTTTGTCCATGATGAGACATCATATAACAACTTCGTCACTAGTTATAATAACAACTCCTCATCATCATCATCATGGTACTCATTATCACTACTCCTACTCAGCATCACCATCAAGTCTAAGACATTGTAGTCATATATAATCAACACTAACTAATTGTTCTTAATACTTAGGACCTACTCCTCTCTCCTAGCTAAAATACCATAAAACAGATAAACCGGTCCTTCACCATAATGGAGAATGGACATAAACCTATCTCCAACATGTGGCTTGCGCACATTCATTTTGTCTCCAATTATTTGCGTGTGCGCACTCATCACTTTGCTCCGTTCTTTGATTTTGAGCCTTCCATCATTTGAAGAAACCGAGTATGCAGTATGGTAAGCCTCCAAAGGAGTTGCTCGTAAGCTAACCAAATGCATATCACCTTCAATACATAGCATGTCAGGCACAACCTACTTTGGGAGCCTCTGTTCAAAACCGAAATAGTAACATATATAGTTAGCAATGTAGTTTACTTAAGAATAATTTATGCAATGAAGTTACCATCATTAACAAAATCTTACCAAGTTTTTGGCAGTGAAGTTACCATCAAGCAACTTATGGACTAGTGGCACATATCTAGTATAATTTGGGCTGATAGAGTGACTAGTTTTGAAGGCCTCAACACTTCTACGAATGAGACAAGATAACCTTTCTCCTCACAATTAAGCTTGGAATCATAGCTTTAGTATGTGTTGTCTACTACCTTCCGAGTATTTCATAAGATAATAAGTAAGCTAATAATTATAAATAAATAAGTTTGGTACGGACAAACACCAAATATTTTTAAATTAACAACATAAATTACTGAACTTAACAAATTAGTTTGACAAACTCACATCTAGGTAAAACTGGAGGCATATCCACATCCACCCAAATGTCGATATTATCATCATCATCATAATCTTTGGGACGAATATCAAATCTTAGTCGCATTCCCTCCTCAAATCCATATGCCTTGGAGAGAGCTTCCCAATTAGAGCAACCGAAATGGGAGCGATCGACCACATTGTAGAACTTAACCAGAAACTCATAACCATGTTTAGTTCTTAAGTGAGCCCTCGTCGTCTCCACATTCTCAAAGTCATCTAAACCAAAACCAAGCTTCTCCAATACATATGGTCTAGCATGGCACGGGATGTACTAGTCAAATTGAAAAAAATCCATGAATTACACGTTGAACAAAAGAAGCACAAGTGATGATATTTATTATGATGAAATGCTTGTCGTTGCGTACCGTACAAACATCGATGGTCTCTTCCAACTTCACGATGAAAAACCTATCATTTCACAGGTGAGGAAACCTGTCGCACACACCATGGTCATCGTAGCAGTACCCGCACTCCGATATCCCATTGCCATTAGACATCTCCTGTGTTCAAAATTCAAAGACTGTAACTCGATGGCAAAACCCAAAAAATCCGGCATGACCTTTGCTAAAAAAGACATAACGAGCGCCTGAAATTATACCAGAATGGAAATTAATCAACACTCCGGCAAAACATAGGCCATTTATCGATTGTAATTGCATTTCAATAGTTCAAAATATGAAAATATCTTATATATAATCCTAACAGTAAATAAACTAGTTTTATTAACTACTTACTAAATAAACTAGTTTTATTAACTACTTACTAAATAAAGTAGTTTTATTAAGCACTTACTATAAATAAACTAGTTTTATTAAGCACTTACCAAATAAACTAGTTCTATTAAGTACCTAATTTAAATAAACTAGTTATATTAATCACTTACTAAATAAAATATTTTCTATTAAACACTTGCTAAAAATTCTACTACCCTAGTTCTACCCTAAATTTTCTTACTTCTATATTATTCAAAACATCTACGATTTGCAAGAACAGAGACAAGGGAGGGAGGGAGGAGAGAGGAGGGGGA
>NC_041389.1:372544686-372546496 GCF_002162155.2 Triticum dicoccoides | reverse complement strand
GAGGAGGGAGGGGCAGTGGGAGGAGGGCTGCCGGCGGAGGAAGGAGGAGGGGGCGGCCGCAGGCGGAGGGAGGAGGGCGCGGTGGGAAGAGGAGGGAGGAGGGCGTGGTGGGAGGAGAAGATAGGAAGGAGGGAGTACCTCGGTGGCAGACGGATGACGGCGGCGGCGGCGACGGACGATGGCGGTTATCGGCGCTGGCGAGAGTGAGGGGGGAGAGTGAGTGAGCGAGAGGGGTCAGCCGCGCGCGTGGGGATAAGATAGGGTTATTAGTAGCGCGGGTATCAAAACGCACTGCAGCTAAGGAGAATAGCAGTAGCGATGTGCTGGGATGAATGCTACTGATAAGTTGGACTAGTAGCAGCGCTTTGCTACAAAACGCGCTACTGCTAAGTTGTCTGTCAATGCAAAAATACATTGGCCATCAATGATCTTTTTGTGTACAATCTGAATTGTCAATATGAGTCCTCTCTGGTAGGAACCAGAGAAGACTCATATTGCAGCCACGAATTCTACATATAGAGTTCAGTGAAGACCAACTGGTTGTGATAGTTTGAGGAGTAACATATTTAAGGTGGTAAACACCCTGTTCGCCGAGCGAGGTGGGACTATACTTGTGGGCCGAACTTAGTAGTAGCGAGTTTCAAAGAAGTGCGTTGCTGCTAACATCTGTAGCAGTAGCACGGTCCACTATAGGGCGCTACTACTATAACTAGCTAGATGGCCAGGTCATGGCAATTAGAGCAGTAGCGTGGTTTTGTGGGAACGCGCTACTGCTACTTTGCTTTCAGCAGCGCGTTTTCTTGGAGTGCGCTGCTACTAAATAGCAGTAGTGTTGTATTTTGAAGATCGCTGCTGGTAAGATTCTATGTATAAGGTTTTCCCTAGTAGTGTCGGTGGCGCAAAACTAAGAGTCGAACTCGTGTTCTGGAAGTCTGGAGTCATGCTCCGAATCCGTCGGCAGATCGGTTTCCTGGGAGGGGTTCATTCAGGACGGATTTAGTAAGGAGCTACATTGGACATGCTAAAAGAGATCGGGATAGAATAGAACCTAACCGGATGATTCGGATCCGTAGTACACCTGCCTTCTGATGACCTTAGGAAAGTGCTCGGCGGCGACCACCGTCGTGGCGACGATACGAGCAGGAGCAGCTGCACCGATGTAACGCCCCGGATCCGGCCAGGTGTCTGCCAGTTATTCGTCGTCATTGCCATGTCATTTGCTTGCGTGTTGCATTTTATCATGTCATCATGTGCATCTCATTTTGCATGCGTGTTCGTCTGATGCATCCGAGCATTTTCCCCGTTGTCCGTTTTGCAATCCAGCACTCCTATGTTCAACGGCGTCCCCCTTTTTGTATCCTATTGTGAGCGGGTGTTAAACGTTCTCGGAATGGACCGAGTCTTGCCAAGCGGCCTTGGTATAGCACCGGTAGACCGCCTGTCAAGTTTCGTGCCATTTGGAGGTCGTTTGATACTCCAACAGTTAACCGGGTAACCGTAAAGCCTCTTTGGTCTTGCAGCCCAACACCCCTCCAAAGTGGCCCAAAACCCATATAAGTCTCTTCCATGCTCTCGGCCGTTCGATCACGATCGTGTGGGCGAAAACCGCTCCTCATTTGGACTCTCCTAGCTCCCTCCATCTATATATATGTGATCCCCTCCGAAAATTCCGCAGATAAACCCTAATTTTCCCCTCCACGCCGCGCCGGACATGTCCGTCCGTGCTGGACGCATCTCCGCCGCCGTCCGCAGCCAACCGGAGGCCGCCACGTGGCGCCCCCGCGCCCACCTCGCCGCCGGCCCGCGCGGG
>NC_041389.1:372541408-372544384 GCF_002162155.2 Triticum dicoccoides | reverse complement strand
CCGGGGAGCGCCGCCCTGCGCCGTGCGGGAGCCGCGCCGGCCCGTCTCTGCCCGGCCGCGGCCTTCAGCTCCGGCCACTTCCGTCCCCGACTCCGGCGCCCCGTCGCCTCTCCGGCTCGCCGCCGGCCGGATCCGGCAAGATCCGGCCCGGGAGCTCCTCGCCGCCCTTCCTCCTCCCCGCAGCGACCAACTCCGGCGAAGCCTCCGGCGAACCTCGGCAGCCGTGCCCGATCTGGATCTGCTAGGTTGACCCCAAAAATCCCCAAGTCCCGAAATATTTTGACATTATCATGCCATGTTCATCGCATCATATCTCCATGCATACTGCTCCGTTTCGTCCGTGTAATATGTCAAATTGTTCGTCTCAACGAGTACTTAATTTTATTCCATTGCATCATGTTCATTTGAGTTCATCTTGATGCCTGAATCTTCATTGCAAGAGTGCTATATGATGTTGTCTGCTGTCTGTTAACAGAACTTGCTCATTTGTCATTTTTGCCATGATTGATGGGTGCATCCTATGAGGTTGATGTCTACATGTGTTTTGAACTATGCCATGCCATCTTTACAGTGGTGTATTCCATGTATTTTTGTGATCAATTTGGTGACTAGAACAAGCATGTAAACTAGGCTTCGTGATGTTGCTGATTTCAGTCCCTGTTCTGCTGTTATTTTCATGCCATGTAAACTTGATGCTACAGAGAGATCCATGCATATTTTGAGATACTTCAGTAAGGATGTTTTGAACATATGGTTTTTCTCTAGCCATTCATGCCCCTGTTTGCAATTATGGAGTAGTCTAGAATGTCAGTTTCTTGCTCTACTTTTGCTATGAAATGTTTCCTGGCAGATTGTTTACATATTCAATTTTGCCAAGGTTGTTGTAGTTGATCCTTGCATGCTATGAACTTGTTCTTGCCTTGGTTAGTTTCATAAACATGTCTTCTTGCTGATGCTATGCTTATCTTGTCATGCAATGACTTGTGGTGAGTGAATCGAGCTTGTTAAGTAGGGTACTTGCTGTTACTGTTTTGCTAGGCTGAATCTGTTATTTCGTGATGCTATGTAAACCTGCTGCTACAAGTCATTCTATGCATAATCTGGAGATGTTCACTAAGGATGTTTTGTTCTACATGTCATGCTCTATCCATCCATGCCCCTTGTTGCATTTATGGCTTGCTGTAGCTTGTTCATATCTTGCTCCAAAGTTGCTAAATAATGTTGCTGTCAGCCTGTTAACATTAAGTTCAGTTGTTGCCATGATTGTTGTTAGTGATCCATGCACCCTATGAACTTGCTCTTGCCATGCTTAGCTTCATAAACATGTTATCTTACTGTTGGTTGCCCTGTCATGCCATGTTTTTCTCTGTAGTGAGTTGCACAAGCTCATCTACATGCCTACTTATCGTTGTTTCTGCCATGTTTGAATCTGTAATGTAACTTGCCATGTTTACATGGGTGCCATCATATTTTCTGATCCTTTTTGGCTTATGGTCAGTAAACAACTTTTGTTCTAGGCATTTAGTAGTATCATGCCATGCCTTTGTTTGCCATGATAAGTTCCTGTAACATGTGGTTTGATAGCTCTAAACATTGCAACCTGATGTTATTTTTTGCAAAGTCTGAATTGTTATTATTTGCAATCTTGCCACGTGTGTTTGAGCATGTTCTAGTGATTTCTGGAGATAGCTCAGTGTTCATGTTTTGTTATGCTTTACCTGTACATCATGTCCATGCCTTTTGTTATCATGTTAGGATGTTTTAGCATGTTTTTTTTATGCTTGCAAGATGCCTAGTTGCTGTTTTGGGCAGATTGTTGCTATAACTTGTATAGTGTGTGTGTGTGTATTGCACCGTTGCTCCGTTTTGAGTGTGCTCTATATGAAACTTGCTTGATTTTGCATGTACTTTCATATTATCAAGTTGCATCCTTGTTTTGAGGTGTTTGCTTGATGTTTGTATGCATTTTGCACCAATGCCATGTTTTACTTGTTTTGCTCATATCTTCTAAGCCGTAGCTCCGAACTAAATGAACTTTATATGTAACTTGACTAGAATCTCGTGTAGATCAGCTTGGTGCATTTTAACTTGCTGTTTAACAACTTGAACATAAGGTTTATTCAGATCTGGACCAATTGCGAAATATGCATATGAGGACTTACCGGAATTGTTATATGTTGTTCCCGGTCTCATTTAAACTTGCCTTGATGTGTTGCTCTTGTTTGCATCATCTCTTGCCATGAGTAGCTTCATGTAGTCTTTTCTTGCATCATACTCGTTTGTGCATCATGTCATGTTCATGTGTGGTGTGTTTACCATGTTGTGTGCTTCTTCTCGATAGTTCCCGTTTCATTGCGATCATGAGGATTCGTTCGTCTACGCTTGGTTCGGCTTCATATGTTCGTCTTCTTCATGGACTCGTTCTTCTTCCTAGAGGGATTTCAGGCAAGATGACCGCTACCCTGGATCTCACTACTATCATTGCTCTGCTAGTTGCTTCGTTTTTTCGCTTTGCTGCGCTACCTATCATTTACTCTTCAAGCCTCCCAGATTGCCATGAACCTCTAACCTTTGACACCCTTCCTAGCAAACCGTTGTTTGGCTATGTTACCGCTTTGCTCAGCCCTCGTATAGCGTTGCTAGTTGCAGGTGAAGTTGAAGATTGCTCCATGGTGGACAGGATTTTGGTTGGGATATCATAATATCTCTTATTTAATTAATGCATCTATATACTTGGTAAAGGGTGGAAGGCTCGGCCTTATGCCTGGTGTTTTGTTCCACTCTTGCCGCCCCTAGTTTCCATCATACCGGTGTTATGTTCCCAGATTTTGCGTTCCTTACGCAGTTGGGTGATTTATGGGACCCCCTTGACAGTTCGCTTTGAATAAAACTCCTCCAGCAAGGCCCAACATTGGTTTTACCATTTGCCTCACCACCACGTACTTTTCCGTTGGGAGTCACTCTCTCGAGGGTCAT
>NC_041389.1:372516959-372541123 GCF_002162155.2 Triticum dicoccoides | reverse complement strand
AATGCTTGTCTAAGTGTTGGTCCGAACTAGAGCCCTTTCCAGCGCCCCCTCAGGGAAACTTGAGGTCTGGTTTTAGTTGTACGGATTGCTCATCCGGTATTGCCCTGAGAATGAGATATGTGCAGCTCCTATCGGGATTGTCGGCGCATCGGGCGGTCTTACTGGTCTTGTTTTACCATTGTCGAAATGTCTTGTAAACCGGGATTCCGAGTCTGATCGGGTCTTCCTGGGAGAAGGTATATCCTTCGTTGATCGCGAGAGCTTATCATGGGCTAAGTTGCGACACCCCTGCAGGGTATAAACTTTGGAAAGCCGTGCCTGCGGTTAAGGCAGATGGGAATTTGTTAATGTCCGGTTGTAGATAACTTGACACCAGATCTGAATTAAAACGCATCAACCGTGTGTGTAGCCGTGATGGTCTCTTTTCGGCGGAGTCCGGGAAGTGAACACAGTTTTGGGTGATGTGTGACGTAAGTAGGAGTTCAGGATCACCTCTTGATCATTGCTAGCTTCACGACCGTTCCGTTTGCTCTCTTCTCGCTCTTATTTGCGTATGTTAGCCACCATATCATGCTTAGTCGCTGCTGCAGCCTCACCACTTTACCCCTTCCTTTCCCTTTAAGCTTTGCTAGTCTTGATACCCATGGAAATGGGATTGCTGAGTCCTCGTGGCTCACAGATTACTACAACAACAGTTTCAGGTACAGGTTATGCGATGATCATGACATGAGAGCGATGTTTGCTTGTTTCAGAGTTCTTCTTCTACTTCTTCTTCGATCAGGGGATAGGTTCCAGGTCGACAGCCTGGGCTAGCAGGGTGGATGTCGTTGGAGTTTCTGTTTGTGTTTCATCCGTAGTCGGATGATGCTCTTATGTATTGTGAAGATGTATTCATGTGGCATTGTATTCCTTATGTATGTATCCCCATCTATTATGTAATGTTGATGTAATGATATCCACCTTGCAAAAGCGTTTCAATATGTGGGTCTATCCTTGGTGGGACCTTCGAGTTCCTTTTGGATAGGGTCGCATATTGGGCGTGATAACCGATACCATCAGCACCACTAGACTGCATTCCCCCAATGTCAGCTCCACGCGAGGGAATTTGGAGGCTATGTAGGGATTTGGGGGAAATGGGGAAACTATGGGGATAAGCTAACGGTCGGGAACTACTTGTGGCACTATATGTTGGAGTATACGACACACTGTTTATACATGTCGTTTGTGTTAGGTAGTACAGTGTCACACACGATTTCCGCACCAAACCGTGTGAGAAGAAAACGTAGGTGAGACATGGTTGTCGTTACATAACTGTATGTGATGTACTACCTTGTACATATAATTGAGTTACAGTGATACCGTGTAAACAGCCGCTCTACGGATATCTGTAAATAAACAACCGGTCTGCATATAGAGATGGCGGCGGCGGCCTACGCAGCGGCTACCAGAGAAGTGGTCAATCCTCGGTCAGTGGGTGGTGGTGGCATCATAGGAGGTCAATCCTCAGTCTGCGGTAGGAGATAGGAGGAGCTCAACCATCAAGGTCGACGGCAGCATGATTTGAGCACATCCATCGTGGTCGATGGTTGGATAGTGGAGGTCGAACTTCAGGCGGCAGCCGCACTAAGCTTTGCTCCTCGAACAAGCTATCTCGGCATGCCGCTGCATTGTGCTTCTCTGTCTGCTGGGTGGAGGTCGCTGCACGGCTAATTAATTAAGGTATTCTTTTCGTGAGTGGCTTAATTAAGGTATTCAATTCCTATGGGTAGTGTTGTACTAGTACTCTGTGTGTAAATTGGCTGGCCATTAACTTTTGTCATTGCACGTCTGGATACTAATATGGAGTGCCCTCAGTAATTATGAAAATAAAGCCTTGTGATTTATGCATGCATCATTGTGCAGAAGTTAATCCGTGTATTAATGTTGTTGTTTTGTTTTTAATTACCATTCATGTGGTGTAGATGGAACGATCTCAATGGATGAAGAATCGGAAAACCGTAGATTTTATCACTGGCATGACAGTGTTCATGAATTTGGCTGAAAGTACAAAGAGGAGAATTGGTGATGCAGATTACATCCTGTGTCCATGTATGATTGTGCCAATGCAGAGTCACATGAAGTTGCAGATGTCTAGTGGCACCTAATCTCCCGGGGATTCATGGATGGATATACACATTGGACTAGACATGGTGAAGAGGAGGTCATGGATGAAGATACCCAGGGCTGCGAGATGCCAAACCCTGATCAGTGTCACATGGATGTTGAATCTAACATCGGGGCAGAGGCGTCAAGCTACCAATGGAACACCAGAAAGTCAAAATGCCCACTAGAAAACCAAGACGTTGACGCATATGATGACGATGTTGATATGCCAGATTTTGCTGCTATGATTGCAGATTTTGAGGGCCCAAAAAAGGATATGATTAGGTACAAGGATAAGTCAACCATTGATGCGGACTCCAAGAAAGAATTGTATCCAGATTGCAAAAAAGAAATGTACCAGGTTAAGTGCCACCCTGGGGCTTCTCAGATTTAAAGCATCCAAACAGTCTATCAAACAAGCGCTTCACAGAGATGTTAGGTCTTTTCAAAGAAATTCTTCTGGAAGATAATGTGCTCCCCAGAAGCATGAATGAGCGAAGAAAATTGTTTTCCCGTTGGAACTTGAAGTACACAAGATACACGCTTGTGTGAATGACTGTATATTGTACCGTGGTGAGTACAAAGATTTGCGTGCATGTCCCCAATGCAAGCATGCACGATAAAAGCACAGGAGAGCAAAGGACAAGTACAAATTGGACGATGAGATCAAGATAGGAATCCCGTTCAAGGTTGTTTGGTACTTGCCTTTAATTCCAAGGTTGAGGTGTTTGTTTGCAAACTCTAGAGACGCAAAGAGGTTGCGGCGGCATCATGATGAGCGAATTGGGGTTAAGTATATGAGGCACCCGAAATATGGGCTCGGTGGGAATTAATCGACAACAAGTTTGAAGACTTTGCCAAGGATCCTTGAAGTATAAGGCTCAGGAAGTGTACTGACGGGATGAATCCTTTTGGCGATATGAGAACAAATCATAGCACATGGCCGGTGCTTCTGTGCATATATAACCTAGCTCCTTGGTTTTGTATGAAGAAAAAATACATTATGATGTCAATGATTATCCAAGGCCCGAAGCAACCTGGAAATGACATCGACATTTACTTTTGGCTACTGGTAGAAGAACTGCTGACAGTGTGGATAGATGCAACTGCTGTAAAATGTTATGATGCTTACAGAAAGGAGATTTTTGATATACATGTGATGCTGGTGCACACCATTCAAGATATGCTGGCATTAGGCAACACATCAGGGTAGAAAACAAAGGGAGATGTAGGGTGTGTCACATGCATGGATAGGATAGCTAGCAGAAGACTTCCCAACTCACGCAAAACCGTGTATTTGCGTCATCATAGGTTCTTCCAGAAAAATCACCCATATCGAAAGATGAAAGCTGAATTTGATGGTATGACAGAGGTAGGTGTGGGCCCAAGACCCTATGATGGGGAGGTGGTCCACAACATGGCTAAACAAATTAATGTTGTGCTTGGCAAGAACCACGCTTTTACGGTGAAACAAACACCCAAGGGTCAAGTGTTTAAGAAGAAATCGGTGTTCTGGAAATTACCTTACTGGGACATTCTACGTGTACGTCACTGCATCGATGTCATGTACGTAGAGAAGAACGTATGTGAATGCATATTTTGTACTCTGCTCAAGATTAAAGGTAAAAGAAAGGATGGTGAGGGTTCACGGCTCGATATGCTTGCTGATCAATCAAAAGGCAAGAGTGAAGCAGAAGATGATGACAAATTCGTCAAAGCTCACCTGTGTTCAATTTTAGTACAAAAGAAGCAACACAGTTCTTCACCTATTTGTTGTCATTTAAGACAACCTCTTCCTACTCCTCAAACATAAGAAGTGTTGTGGATGTGAGCTCAGGTAAAATGAAGTTGGGACACATGAAGTCACATGATTGCCATGTAGTGTTGACACAAATCCTCCCGGTGGCCATCAGGAATCTGATGGACAAAGATATAAGGAACACACTCATTAAGCACTGTTATTTCTTCAACCAACTATGGCAGAAAATTGTAGATCGTGAAGAGATGGATCATATGCAAGATGATATTGCAAGAATATTGTCCAACGTAGAGATGTTTTTCCCACCGTCATTCTTTGATGTCATGGTCCATCTTACCGTGCACCTTGTCGACGAGATAAAGTATTGTGGTCCTATGTTTCTTCGCAACATGTATCCCTTCGAGCGGTTCATGGGAATACTGAAGCGCTTTTGTCCGAACCGAAACCATCTAGAGGCAAGCATCCTAAAAGGTTATACCGCGGAGGAGGTGGTTGAGTTTTTAACCAAATACATGAAACAACGACCTATAGGTTTTCCCCTCTCTCACCACGAGGGAAGGCTGAAAGGTAATCCAGTCCTTGCTGGCACGCAAATGGCTGCACCTGGAGAATTGGAAGAGAAAGCCCATTTGACGGTATTGCTTAATAGCCCAGTTCTTAGCGCTTATGCCGAAGAACACTTGGCGGAGATATGCCAAAGCTTCTTACCAATGGTGCCTTCATCATACGTGGAGATGAAGGAGCACACTAAGAACTACGCCGAATGGCTGAAGAAGCGTTTGGCACAAGGATCCATCGATGACATTGCTACGTGGTTGGCACAAAAGCCATCACCTATGGTGTTCACGTACCAAGCATATGACATAAATGGATACACGTTCTACACCGAGGAACATAATGAGAAGACCTCATATTAGAACAGCTTTGTTCGAATAGAATGCATGACTGTAGATGAAGCTGCTAAAAGGGTATACTATGGAACCATCAGAGAGATTTGGGATCTTGACTATGTGAAAGTTAAGATGGCATGATCCAGGTGCTCATGGATCCCTCTTGGTCAAGTAAAGGTTGATGATTGCAGGAAGACCTGTGTTAACAGGACAACGATGGCATATCACACGGACCCGTTCATTCTTGCCAGCGATGCTACCTAGCTTTGTGGAAGACTCTTTCCGTAAGAACTGACATGTAGTGATGCATGGGAAGAGGAGGGTAATGGGTGTCGACGATGTTGTCGATGAGCACGAGTACGATGAATTTGATGAGTTGCCAGCCAAGGGATCACGCACCCGTGTAAAGAGAAGCATAAAATCATCAGAAAACCCAAGTTCATTCAGGGTCAACATAATGATCCCAGTTCCCCCATGTACATGGGAATTAAGCCGTAAGACTAGTCTTTATGCCTACCCTGCAACTTAATTCGTTCAATTCAGAACTGTCACGTCACAGGTATGCGTCGGTGTTATACAAACGGTTTTAAACCCCTTTCCATGACGGCATTTGGAACCGTTACCTCGTGAGTGTGGGCGATTAGGGGGTCCTTCCCACACGACACAGAAACCGTCGGGGATAGGCCCTCCTGGGACACCAAATGAGTTTGTGTGCGATCGGGTGACCCACAGAAACCCAATCATTTCCGTAGATATGTACATCCCACACGGTGAATCCCAGAAAACATTTTCGTAGGTATGTACATCCCACACGGTGAATCCCAAAAAAACATTTCCGTAGGTATGCATATCAGACACAGTCAATCCAAGGAATACATTTCCGTTCTTATGTACATCCCACGCAGTCAATCCAGGGAAAACGTTTCCGTTCGTATGTACTTCCCACACAGGTTTATGTATAGGCTCATGTGTGATACGTGTAACTATCACACACGCTCCGCCTTGGTTAATCGTTTGCTTTTATCAGATATATTACACATGATTTGATGAAGAAAACTGTGTGGCATTGGGCTATCCATCACAAGCATTTTTACTACTAGAACTGTTTGCAAAGTTCCATGGTGGATTTAGCAGGTTCATTAGTTTACAATTAATAATTCCAGTATTATGCAAATTCACATTTCATATCGAACAACTGTTTGCCAATTTCATATCAGGCACATAGATATATTTTAACATCACAGTACGATAGCTACCGGAAAACAACAAAGTACATCATATAGATAGTTCAACTTCATAAGAATGATATTAGAACAATATATTCATTTCTCTAATCAAGATCATCCAGGATCGCCTTATCCACCTCTGCTCTCAGTTCAATAAGAACTTGTTTTGCACTGGCCAACTGGGAAAGTGCCTCCTCCATTGCCAACACCATCTTAGCAAAGTCTGATTTATAAATATCCGAGCTCCTTCCCCACCTTCCTCTTTTTATCCCACATCTTCAAATGTTCTTCAGCGTTGACAACACTATCTCCAAGCCTACCTCTGTTCTCTTCCTGATACATGCTCCAGAGCTTTGCTAGGAACATCTTCAAAGACTGTGGCCACTCTTGATCAAATCACTCCAAGTAAGAACACTTCCATTCATCCTATAATATTTAAAACTAGATCAATAACAATTGTAGGGAAAATGGGTTTATAGCAACATGGAAAATCACCAATACTTATTTTGGAAAACTGAAGAAACGGGTTAATTATGGCATATCTTCTCAAAAAGATCAATGTGCAAATGAATTAATTGCTACTGACACAACAACCAAATTCTAAAACGTCAGAAGCTATAATTAACTACAACAACGCTACAAGTTCTTACTCATGTACTATAAATTACAAATTGAACATTTTAAGAGGAAGATAAATATATCTGCAACAGCATAGCGACAGTGTTTGGATGACAACAAATTGATACTAACAAGTATGTACATGCACAAATTTAGTAACATAGAACTAATAGCATTAAAGCGTCCACTATGTATGCCAAAACCGATGTAAAGACAACTGTTGCTACATCTCGCACTGGTGCCCTGCACTGGTGAGCCGATGCAGCGGAAAAAACTTAGGGACCCGAACTCCGGAGCACCTAGTTGCTCCGACGCCCAGTTCCTTCGTGGCATAAAGATTTAGTATTTTACTGCTTGGGTGCTCAGATGTGTGGATAAGTTGGTGATGACCCACAAGTGTAGGGGATCTATCGTAGTCCTTTCGATAAGTAAGAGTGTCAAACCCAACGAGGAGCAGAAGGAAATGATAAGCGGTTTTCAGTAAGGTTTTCTCTGCAAGCACTGAAATTGTAGGTAACAGATAGTTTTGTGATAAGTTAAATTGTAACGGGTAACAAGCAATGAAAGTAAATAAAGTTCAGCAAGGTGGCCCAATCCTTTTTGTAGCTAAGGATAAGCCTGGACAATTTCTTATAATGAGAAAAGAGCTCCCGAGGACACATGGGAATTATCGTCAACCTAGTTTTCATCATGCTCATATGATTCGCGTTCGATACTTTGATAATTTGATATGTGGGTGGACCAGTCCTTCGGTACTGCCCTTACTTGGAAAAGCATCCCACTCATGATTAACCCCTATTGCAAGCATCCGCAACTACAAAATAAGTATTAAGGTAAACCTAACCACAACATTAGACATATGGATCCAAATCAGCCCCTTACAAAGCAACGCATAAACTAGGGTTTAAGCTTCTATCACTCTAGCAACCCACCATCTGCTTATTACTTCCCAATGCCTTCCTCTAGGCCCAAATAATGGTGAAGTGTCATGTACTCGACGTTCACATAACACCACGAGAGGAAAGACAACATACATCTCATCAAAATATCGAACGATTACCAAATTCACATGACTACTAATAGCAAGACTTCACCCATGTCCTCAGAACAAACGTAACTACTCACAAAGCATATTCATGTTCGTAATGAGAGGAGTAATAATATGCATTAAGGATCTGAACATATGATCTTCCACCAAGTAAACCAATTAGTATCAACTACAAGGAGTAATCAACACTACTAGCAACCCACAGGTACCAATTTGTGGTTGGGATACAAGATTGGATACAAGAGATGAACTAGGGTTTTGAGAGGAGATGGTGCTGGTGAAGATGTTGATGGAGATTGACCCTCTCCCGATGGGAGGATCCTTGGTGATGACGATGGTGATGATTTCCCCCTCCGGGAGGGAAGTGTCCCCGGCAGAACAGCTCTACCGGAGCTCTAGATTGGTTCCGCCAAGGTTCCGCCTCGTGGCGGCGGAGTTTCGTCCCATAAGCTGGCCCACGATTTTTTTCGGGGTAAAAGCCTTCATATAGAAGAAGATGGACACTGGAGGGCCACCAGGGGGGCAGGAGACAGGGGGCGCGCCCAGTAGGGGTGGGCGCGCCCCCCACCCTCATGGCCAGGGTGTGGGCCCCCTGAGGTGTTTCTTCCGCTCAATACTTCCTATTCATTCCAAAAATAAGTTTTGTGGAGTTTTAGGATTTTTGGAGCAGTGCAGAATAGGTTTCCAATGTTTGCTCCTTTTCCAGCCAGAATTCCAGCTGCCGGCATTCCCCCTCTTCATGGTAAAACTTATAAAATAAGAGAGAATAGCCATAAGTATTGATATATAATGTGTAATAACAGCCCATAATGCAATAAATATTGATATAAAAGCATGATGCAAAATGGACGTATCAGTTGGCTCCACAAACTGCTGAAGCGGTGCCAAATAATTTTTCTATGGCACCGCTGATGAGATGGCAACATTTTTAGATACTAGGTACAAACTATGACACTGTCTTAGGATGCGTTTGGTTGAAGGTGTGGTATGAATGGGTTGGGACCGTGACAGTGTCTGAATCACATCTAACAAATGGTTTTTAACAACGAAAGAGGATCTAACCTTATCTGCACAGGCCAGAAACTTCCTCCCATTGTCCATAGATTCAAATGCAACGAGCTTCACGCATGGAGATTGATGGTGACAACGAGCAGAAAGATCTTCAGCCACCCTACTCCATTCGTTGTAACTGAAGGTCCTAGGGAACTACAAGAGGAAGAAATGACTCAAATCGACCGCTGGTTAGAAATACTTCATTCAAAGTCATAGCACGAGAGAGAGAAGAGAGGCATACCCGGGTGGTGCAGTCGTCGTCGTCGGAGGAGGAACCGCTGGGGAGGTCTTTGAAGATGACCATGGAGACCCCGGCGGTAGGATGTGAGACGGCGAGAGCGAGGAAGCAAGCGAGGAAGCGGCTATAGCTTAGGAAGGAAGGAAGGGGGAAACAAGGGAAATGTGACTTGTGGTCGGAGAGAAAAGGGGATGGGGAGGGGGAGGGTAGATATTTCGGCGGTAGGCCAAAAATTTCGAAATGTGGAGGGAAACTTTGCGCGTGGTGCCGCCGGACACCATTCACTTTGAACGATAGTGTGCATCGCAAACGATTATTTTGCGTAACACGGATGGGATGAGTTTGACAATTGAAATTTTGGTGGAAATTTCCACGCGTACATCATTGCATAATTTAACATTGCTTGCTAATTTGGGCACACAAAAGAGCATACAGCACACAGACCAGACTTACTGAATCGAGCAATTTTAGTAATTAAATAGAGACCGTTCACCTAAACATTGCTCTAACAAAAGACCAACATTAAAAACAAAGCCTAAGTACGAATAACTTTAACAAATCCATCGCTGCGCCGGCCTATGCATCGCCGGTGTGAGATGAGATGTCGATGACTTGTCCCGGAGACATGCCGCCGTTGGTGGACTCCGCGTCCCCCCTGCTGAAGTCAACCACGTCCTCGTCCTCGTCCTCGTCCTCGGCGCTGCCCTCAAGGTTCTAGTACTCGTAGTAGTGGCTGCGCCAGAGCTCGCATTGGTACTCCACCGCCGATTCCTCGACGAATAGACTCTTCTCTACCTCGACCTGGGCCACGCGCAACTCCTCCTCCTGGCGCTCCTCGATCTCTGTTGCCTCCTGCATCTCCAGCTCCCGCTTGACGACATCATGAGGAAGCAGGTGCTCCATGGCCACCGCCACCTTTTCGGACGTGGGTTGCATGCTGGATTCCAAGGTGGCCTGGAATATCTTGGTGTGGATGGCCTCGACCCGGGCCAGGGCGACATCGGTGGCACGGACGGCAGCTCGAGCACGCTCGGCGTTTGCAGCCGCCGTTGCAACAGCAGCTGCAGCCATCTCGGCTACTGTACCTACCCTGTCGGCTGCCACAGACGCCCTCTCGGCGGAAGCGGCCGCGCTCAATGCGGATGCAGCGGCACTCTTGGCGTAGGCGGTCGCGCTCTCGGCGCAGGCGGCGGCGCTCGGGGGGGGGGGGACGCGGTCATCATACGGGCCTTCACGTAGTGTTGCCACGGTGTCATCTTTGCAAAAAGGGGTGCGGGAATGGGGATCGGGATTTGTGGATTCGGGGGTTGCCGACACTGGAGGCGGCGAAGCTTAAGGAGGAAGACTTAAATAGACCCAGATTTTTTCATCGCAAATGATTCCTACAAAACAACTATGTGTGATGTTGTAGATATTTTTTATTAGCTGTGAAAGACGAATTTGGAGTAAAATTCCAATGGATGGTGTTTTTAATGTACGAGAAAATTTGTAGTACTAATACAACTGTCATGTAAAATTTCAGGGGTCATTTGACCTTTTAAGACTTTTAAGTGATTTTCTAGCCATTTAATGACCGTAATTTAAAATTTGAACTACATGTACATGCAGAAGCTAACCAAAACGGTTTGAAAAGTCATATTTTGTGTACTTGTGTGCGATTTAATTCCACGTGCAGGAAATTGGAAGGAATTTTCAAACATATTGGTCTAACGGCTATGACACAATTAAGCATGGAGTGCCATGGCATTTAAATTCCAAAAAATTAAAAACATGAAACCTTGCTTGAGGTAATGTCATACCACCAAGATGATGTGGTACAAAAATTTGCCTCTTTGACGAAAGTTTGGACACACACCCCTCACAAACCGGAGCAACTCACTAGAAGGCTCGTGGTTCCGAGAGGGAACAATGCATGTTTGCTGACGAACGGCAGATAGCTTCCTCTTACGGCCTTCAAAAATTTTCTACGTGTAATGTGCACTAATACTAACTGTCATGTGAAAATTTGGAAAATTTCAGGGGTCATTTGACCTTTTAAAAAGATTTAAGTGATTTCCTAGCCATTTAATGACCGTAATTCAAATTTGAACTAGATGTACATACAACGGCTAACCATAACGGTTTGAAAATTCATATTTGTGTACTTGCGTGCGAGTTAATTCCATGTGCAGTAAATTAGAAGGAATTTTCAAACATATTAGTCTCACAGCATGGACACATGCATGCACATGCATGGAGTGCCATGGCATTGTTATTCCAAAAAAATAAAAAATGATCAGAAAAACATGAAACCTTGCTTGATGAATGTCATGCCACCAAGATGATGTGGTACAAAAATTGGCTTGCTTGACGAAAGTTTGGACACACACCCCTCACAAACCGGAGCAACTCACTAGAAGGCTCGTGGTTCCAAGAGGGAACAATGCATGTTTGATGACGAACGGCAAATAGCTTCCTCTTACGGCCTTCAAAATTTTTCTACATGTAATGTGCACTGATACTAAGTGTCATGTGAAAAATTGGAAAATTTCTGGGGTCATTTGACCTTTTGAAGACATTTAAGTGATTTCTTAGCCATTTAATGGCCATAATTCAAATTTGAACTAGATGTACATGCAATGGCTAACCATAACGGTTTGAAAAATCATATTTGTGTACTTGTGTGCGAGTTGATTCCATGTGCAGTAAAGTAGAAGGAATTTTTAAACATATTGGTCTCATGGCATGGACACATGTACATGCATGGAGTTCCATGGCATTTTTATTCCAAAAAACTGAAAAATGATCAGAAAAACATGAAACCTTGCTTGATGTAATGTCATGCCACCAAGATGATGTGGTACAAAAATTGGCTTGCTTGACGAAAGTTTGGACACACACCCCTCACAAACCGGAGCAACTCACTAGAAGGCTCATGGTTCCGAGAGGGAATAATGCATGTTTGATGCCGAACGGCGGATAGCTTCCTCTTACGGCCTTCAAAAATTTTCTACGTGTAATGTGCACTGATACTAACTGTCATGTGAAATTTGGAAAATTTCAGGGGTCATTTGACCTTGTGAAGATATTTAAGTGATTTCCTAGCCATTTAATGACCGTAGTTCAAATTTGAATTACATGTACATGCAACGGCTAACCATAACGGTTTGAAAAATCATATTTGTGTACTTGTGTGTGAGTTCAAAAATCATCAGACGATGTAAATATCTAGTGTTCAAAATAGAAAATCTAAAATCTGGCAAGACAACCGGCCCCACACGATTAGCACTCTATTTCGCGCCTCGAGTTTTGGAAAGTGGGTGGCGAGCGTTATTAATCAGACACGGTTCTGCATTGGGAACCATCAGCTACTATGTTCACACACGGATTTTTCTGCGGGAATCATGTGTAGTTCACACTACAATACTCATAAATTCCAGCGACCAGCGCGTGTACTGTTCCCAGCGATCTAGATTCTGTCTTCCAATAAATACTACCTTGCTCACGTTGTCCCGCCTGCATTCTCATCAAGATCCTCCCCTTGCTCGCCCTCTCTCTCTTTCCCTCTCTCTCTCTCTATCTATCTATAAATCTATCTATCTCAAAACTCTGCCATGGTGCCGCTAGTCTGCCCACGCGCCGACAAGGAGTCACAACCCCCCGAGGAGGCTCACTCGAAGAGCACCGACGACGACACCTACGTGCCACCGGATGAGGTTGCGGTGGACCCCCCAACTTTGGATTGGTTTTGGGGCTAGTACGATCTTTGTCTTTGGAAGTCGCTACCACCAGCTGAGAAAGCCAGGCAAGTGGCTTTCAAGAAGGAGATGGCGGAGGAGGATGCCAAGTACCAGGCGGCCTGTGAAGCCCGTGATGCTGCCTGGAAAAAGGAGGCGACGGAGCTTTGGGGCGGGCGCGTTGTCGTGCAGAGGAGGTTTACAAAGACGGGTACTTCGCGAGGAAGGCCAGAGGTACTAGGCACCCCGTCACTGCATGGAGCTGGGCTGATAAGCTCGAGCATGCCACCGACGAGGAGCTCCGATGGGTGCCCAAATAAATGGCAAGATCGTTCACGTGCATCTGCCTGCAAGAGGCAGATCGGCACGTCAAGCGCTGCGAGGGGTACTGCCTCTGCTCTGAGAAGACGTCGCGCACTAGGGAGATGTTGGCGAGGGGTTGCCGAAATACTGGCTCCAGGAGGGATTATTAGTTTTAGTATTTGTCCGTTTTCAATTTTATGCATTGTACCTAGTAGTTAAGTATCATCATATATATTCTATGATGAACTAATGAACAATTAATATTATATATATTATGAATTCCATTTTCTAATAGTTTTTGTATACTAATTTGAATCTATCTATTATCATCCGCATATACAGAATGGAAAGTGTATAAACACACATTGAAATGGAACATATAAGAACGGAAAACAGAGTACACATGTTGAAACAGAACAATAAATAGAGCAATAATATGATTTCTGTGAAGACATAGCTATCCACGTCAAAACGACTCGACAAAATAAAATGCGTCCATGAGACCATGACCAGCAACACTTGCCTAAGGTAGCTCTTGGCTCCGCTTGAACTCGTGTAGGCGTTCTTCCAAGCGGTCGACTGATACGTCTCCGTCGTATCTATAATTTTTGATTGTTCCATGCCAATATTATTCAACTTTCATATACTTTTGGCAACTTTTTATACTATTTTTGGGACTAATATATTGATCCAGTGCCCAGTGTCAGTTCCTGTCTGTTGCATGTTTTATGTTTCGCAGAAACCCCATATCAAACAGAGTCCAAACGGGATAAAAACGGATGGATAATTATTTTGGAATATTTGTGATTTTTGGGAAGTAAAGTCAACGCGAGACAGTGCCCGAGGTGGACACAAGACAGGGGCCCACGCCCACTCCAGGTGGGCACGCCCCCCACCCTCCTGGTCCCCTCGTAAGGCGGTTGATGCCCTTCTTTGGCTGCAAGAAAGCTAATTTTTGGGTGAAGGTTTCAATCCAATCGGAGTTACGGATCTCCGGATATAAAAGAAACGGTGCCAGGGCAGAATCCCAAAACACAGAAACATAGAGAGACAGAGAGATAGATCCAATCTTGGAGGGGCTCTCGCCCCTCCCAAGCCATGGGAGCCAAGTACCAGAGGGGAAACCCTTCTCCCATCTAGGGAGGAGGTCAAGGAAGAAGAAGAAGAAGGGGGGCTCTCTCCCCCTTGCTTCCGGTGGCGTCGGAACACCGCCGGGGGCCATCATCATCACCGCTATCTTCACCAACACCTCCGCCATATTCACCAACATCTCCATCACCTTCCCCCATCTATATCCAGCGGTCCACTCTCCCGCAACCCACTGTATCCTCTACTTGAACATGGTGCTTTATGCTTCATATTATTATCCAATGATGTGTTGCCATCCTATGATGTCTGGGTAGATTTTTGTTGTCCTACAGGTGATTGATGAATGGCTATGATTGGTTTGAATTGCATGTTTTATTATTGGTGTTGTCCTATTGTGCCCTCCGTGTCGCGCAATCGTGAGGGATTCCCGCTGTAGGGTTTGCAATATTTTTATGATTTGCTTATGGTGGGTGGCGTGAGTGACAGAAGCACAGACCCGAGTAAGTAGGTTGTTTGCGTATGGGATAAAGGGGACTTGATACTTTAATGCTATGGTTGGGTTTTACCTTAATGATATTTAGTAGTTGCGGATGCTTGCTAGAGTGCCAATCATAAGTGCAAATGATCCAAGAAGAGAAAGTATGTTAGCTTATGCCTCTCCCTCAAATAGAATTGCAATAGTGATTACCGGTCTAGTAACGTAGTCAATTGCTTAGGGACAATTTCACAACTCCTACCACCACTTTACCACACTCGCTATATTTACTTTATTGCTTCTTTACCTAAACAGCCCCTACTTTTTATTTACGTGCTCTTTATTATCTTGAAAACCTATCCAACAACACCTACAAAGTACTTCTAGTTTCCTACTTGTTCTAGGTAAAGCGAATGTCAAGCATGCATAGAGTCGTATCAGTGGCAGATAGGACTTGAGAGAGTATTTGTTCTACCTTTAGCTCCTCGTTGGGTTCAAAACTCATACTTATCAAAATAGGCTACAATTATCCCCTACACTTGTGGGTTATCAAGACCTTTTTCTGGCGCCGTTGCCGGGAAGTCATAGCGTGGGGTGAACATTTTCGTGTGTGCTTGTTTGCTTTATCACTATGTAATTTTTATTTGTTGTTCTTAGTTGTTTTCTATCTTTAGTTATGGGTAGGAAACGCAAAATCTATCACACTACTGAAGAACCACTCAAAATCTATCACACTACTAAAGCTTTTTACTTGGATCATCTTCGATCCCTTTGTGCTCGTGCTGAAACCCCCACTAGCTTAGTTGAGGGAAAATCTTTAGATGAGCATGCTTGCTATGTCTGACACCATATATCTGAAAAAGGGAAACTTTTATTGGATCAAATTCATCGTTTTCAATGCTATGCTTGGACTTTATGTGAAATATATGATGTTACTTGTTGTTCTGAAAACCCTAAGAAACACCTTCCCTACCAATGCTTGTTTAGTGATAATGGAATCGTATCTTCATATGCTAAGGGTTTTTATAATTACTATGATGTTCAACAAATTGAAGAATTTGTTGCTTTTAAGGGTGCTTATGAAATTGCTTCTTTGATTGAAAAGTATGATGCTACTCTCTACAAATCTGAAAATTTTGCCATACTTGAATATTGTTATGATAATTATGCTTCTAATGCGAATGTTAAGCTATATATTGAGGACTCCTCCACTGTCCAAGAAGAGACTAGTATTTTTCAGGAGTCTATGGAAGAAGAAACTGATGAAACTGTGAGCTCATTGGATGAAAAAGATGATGAGGAGAGCGAAGAACAAAAGGAGGAAGAGCGGATTAGCTACCCGTGCCCGCCTTCTAATGAGAGTAACTCTTCAACTCATACATTGTTTAATTCCCCTTCGTGCTTACCGAAGGATGATTTCTATGATGATTGTTATGATCTCGTTGATTCTCTTGAAATATCCCTTTTTGATGATGCTTGCTATGCTTCTGGCCAAGATGCCAATATGAATTATGCTTATGGAGATGAACTTGCTATAGTTCCTTATGTTAAACATGAAATTGTTGCTATGGCACCCACGCATGATGGTCCTATTATCTTTTGGAATTCTCCCAACCACACTATATCGGAGAAGTTTGTGCTTATTAAGGATTATATCGATGGATTGCCTTTTACCTTTGCACATGATAATTTTGATGAATGTAATATGCCTATGCTTTCTGCTCCTACTTTCAATTATTGTGAGAGAGGAACTATATCTCCGCCTCTCTATGTTTCCAATATGATAAAATTGCAAGAAACTGCTTACACTATGCATTGGCCTTTACTATGTGTGAATGAATTGTTCTTTTATGACATGCCGATGCATAGGAAGAGATTTAGACTTCGTTGTTGCATGATATATGTTACTTTGTGCTCACTACTAAATTACAAATCATTGTTAATTAAAATTGGCTTTGATATACCTTGGGATCCGGGTGGATCCATTACTTGAGCACTGTATGCCTAGTTTAATGGCTTTAAAGAAAGCACTGCCAGGGAGACAACCAGGAAGTTTTAGAGAGTCATTTATTTCTGTTGAGTGCTTTCATATAGTTTAAAAAAAAGAGGGGAACCTAAAAACTTTTCAAAAAGGAAAGTGAAAGTGAGAAAGACAAGCATTGTTGAAGTGGGAGAGCTCCTTGAACTTTGTTCATGCTCCGGAAACTTTGTGAATCTTAATTACAGAAACTTTTCATCAAAAATAATTATCCCCTTGTACAATTCCATTGTATTATAAAAATAATGTGCCAAGGTTTGCCTTTAGGATGTTTACAATGCTTGTTGGTTTGTATGGTGTAGGACATAAACTTTGGTAGTAGTGCACGATTTTACATTTTTTACTGAAACGTCACATGGTTCTGATTCTTTCTGCACCGTCTTAATATACAAATTTTTTATTTTTTCAAATTTTATTAGAATTTTTGGTGTACCATAAGTATGGTGAATGTTCAGATTTCTACAGACTGTTCTGTTTTTGACAGATTCTGTTTTTGATGCATAGTTTGCTTGTTTTGATGAATCTATCAATTTATATCAGTGGATTAAGCCATGGAAAAGCTATATTACAGTAGACACAATGAAAAAACAAAATATGAATTGGTTTGCAATAGTACTTAGAGTGGTGATTTTCTTTATTATACTAAGGGATCTTACCGAGTTTTCTGTTGAAGTTTTGTGTGGATGAAGTGTTTGATCGAGGAGCTCTCGATATGAGGAAAAGAAAGAGAGGCAAGAGCTCAAGCTTGGGGATGCCCAAGGCACCCCAAGTAATTATTCAAGGAGACTCAAGCGTCTAAGCTTGGGGATGCCCTAGAAGGCATCCCCTCTTTCTTCAACAAGTATCGGTATGTTTTCGGATTCGTTTCGTTCATGCGATATGTGCAAGTCTTGGAGCGTCTTTTGCATTTAGTTTTCACTTTTCTTTTATGCACCATTCTGGTATGAGATAGTCCTTGGTTGATTTATAGAATTCTCATTGCACTTCACTTATATCTTTTGAGTATGGCTTTATAGAATGCTTCATGTGCTTCACTTATATCACTTGAAGTTTGGATTGTCTATTTCTCTTCACATAGAAAACCGCCATTTGTAGAATGCTCTTTTGCTTCACTTATATTTGTTAGAGCGTGGGCATATCTTTTGTAGAAAGAACTAAACTCTCTTGATTCACTTATATCTATTTAGAGAGATGACAGGAATTGGTCATTCACATGGTTAGTCGTAAAATCCTACATAAACTTGTGGATCACTGAATATGATATGTTTGATTCCTTGCAATAGTTTTGCGATATAGTGATGATAATATGTGGGAGGTACTAGTAGATGGTTGTGTTTAGTAAGGATTTTGGTTTTAAGGTTTGTGATTCCCGAAGCATGCACGTATGGTCTACTAACTATGTAACCAAATTGGCGCGCATTGTATTTTGATTGTTTATCTTTGCGTGAAGGTCGGGGGCGCGCGATGGTTAACTCCTACCAACCTCCCCCCAAGGAGCATGTGCGTAGTACTTTGTTTTGATGGCTTGTAGATTTTTGCAATAAGTATGTGAGTTCTTTATGACTAATGTAGAGTCCATGGATTATACGCACTCTCACCCTTCCATCATTGCTAGCCTCTCCGGTACCGGGCATTGCCCTTTCTCACCTCGAGAGTTGGTGCAAACTTCGCTGATGCATCCAAACCCCATGATACGATACGCTCTGTCCCACATAAACCTCCTTATATCTTCCTCAAAACAGCCACCATACCTACCTATTATGGCATTTCCATAGCCATTCCGAGATATATTGACATGCAACTTCCATCATCATCATATACATGACTTGAGCATTCATTGTCATATTGCCTTGCATGATCGTAAGATAGCTACCATGATTTTTTCATGGCTTGTCCGTTTTTTGATATCATTGCTATGCTAGATCGTTGCACATCACGGTACACCGCCGGAGGCATTCATATAGAGTCATATCTTTGTTCTAGTATCGAGTTGTAATATTGAGTTGTTAGTAAATAAAAGTGTGATGATCATCATTGTAGAGCATTGCCCCAAGAAAAAAATAAAAAAAAGAGAGGCCAAAGAAGCCTAAATAAAAAAGGGGGCCAAAGAAGCCCACCCAAAAAAAGAAAAAAAAGAAAAAAAGAAAAAAAGAAAAAAAAGGGGCAATGTTACTATCCTTTTACCACACTTGTGCTTCAAAGTAGCACCATGTTCTTCATATAGAGAGTCTCCTATGTTGTCACTTTCATATACTAGTGGGAATTTTTCATTATAGAACTTGGCTTGTATATTCCAACGGTGGGCTTCCTCAAATGCCATAGGTCTTCATGAGCAATTATGTTGGATGCACACCCACTTAGTTTTCAATTTGAGCTTTCATACACTTATAGCTCTAATGCATCCGTTGCATGGCAATCCCTACTCCTCACATTGACATCAATTGATGGGCATCTCCATAGCCCGTTGATTAGCCGCGTCGATGTGAGACTTTCTCCCGTTTTGTCTTCTCCACATAACCTCCACCATCATATTCTATTCCACCCATAGTGATATATCCATGGCTTACGCTCATGTATTGCGTGAAAGTTGAAAAAGTTTGAGAATACTAAAGTATGAAACAATTGCTTGGCTGACACCGGGATAGGCATGAGGGGTACCTTCTGTTAAGAAAAGGGAGCATACAAGACTATATGATTTTGTAGGGATAACGTTTTGGAAGCATTGATATTTGGAAAGACGTGATTGTTTGTTGGGATGCCCTAATTATTATTGTTTTTATGTCAAATGATAGAATATTGCCTTGACTCACTCGTGTCTTAATATTCATGCCATGATTAGATATATGATCAAGATTATGCTAGGTAGCATTCCACATCAAAAATTATCTTTTTTTTATCATTTACCTACTCGAGGACAAGTAGGAATTAAGCTTGGGGATGCTGATACGTCTTCGTCGTATCTATAATTTTTGATTGTTCCATGCCAATATTATTCAACATTCATATACTTTTGGCAACTTTTCATACTATTTTTGGGACTAACATATTGATCCAGTGCCCAGTGTCAGTTCCTGTCTGTTGCATGTTTTATGTTTCGCAGAAATCCCATATCAAATGGATTCCAAATGGGATAAAAATGGATGGAGAATTATTTTGGAATATTTGTGATTTTTGGGAAGTAAAATCACCGCGAGATGGTGCTTGAGGTGGCCACGAGACAGGGGCCCATGCCCACTCCAGGTGGGCGCGCCCCCACCCTCCTGGGCCCCTCATAAGGAGGTTGATGCCCTTCTTTGTCCGCAAGAAAGCTAATTTTTGCAAAAAGATCTGGGCGAAGATTTCAATCCAATCGGAGTTACGGATCTCCGGATATAAAAGAAACGGTGCCAGGGCAGAATCCCAGAACGCAGAAACACACACAGAGAGAGAGATAGAGATATAGATCCAATCTCGGAGGGGCCCAAGCCATGGGAGCCAAGGACAAGAGGGGAAACCCTTCTCCCATCTAGAGAGGAGGTCAAGGAAGAAGAAGAAGAAGGGGGGCTCTCTCCCCTTGCTTCCGGTGGCGCCGGAACGCCGCTGGGGGCCGTCACCATCACCGCGATGTTCACCAACACCTCCGCCATCTTCACCAACATATCCATCACCTTCCCCCATCTATATCCAGTGATCCACTCTCCCGCAACCCGCTGTACCCTCTACGTGAACGTGGTGCTTTATGCTTCATATTATTATCCAATGATGTGTTGCCATCCTATGATGTCTGAGTAGATTTTCATTGTCCTACCGGTGATTGATGAATTGATATGATTGGTTTGAATTGCATGTTTTATTATTTGTGTTGTCCTATTGTGCTCTCTGTGTCGCGCAAGCGTGAGGGATTCACACTGTAGGGTTTGCAATATGTTTATGATTTGCTTATGGTGGGTGGCGTGAGTGACAGAAGCACATACCCGAGTAAGTAGGTTGTTTGCGTATGGGATAAAGGGGACTTGATACTTTAATGCTATGGTTGGGTTTTACCTTAATGATCTTTAGTAGTTGCGGATGCTTGCTAGAGTTCCAATCATAAGTGCATATGATCCAAGAAGATAAAGTATGTTACCTTATGCCTCTCCCTCTGATAGAATTGCAATAGTGATTACTGGTCTAGTAACATAGTCAATTGCTTATGGACAATTTCACAACTCCTACCACCACTTTTCCACACTCGCTATATTTACTTTATTGTTTCTTTACCTAAACAGGCCCTACTTTTTATTTACATGCTCTTTATTATCTTTCAATCCTATCTAACAACACCTACAAAGTACCTCTAGTTTCCTACTTGTTCTAGGTAAAGCGAACGTCAAGCGTGCGTAGAGTCGTATCAGTGGCAGATATGACTTGAGAGAGTATTTTTTTCTACCTTTAGCTCCTCGTTGGGTTCGACACTCTTACTTATTGAAAGAAGCTACAATTATCCCCTACACATGTGGTTTATCATCGACACGCTCGTGGTACATCTGGAGCGCGATCTCGAGCTCCAATTTGCCTATTTCATCGGAGATCACCACGTCGAGGACGCGACGGCCATGTTCCTCTACTACGCATAGGTGGACACCTGGGCCAAGGAGGTGGTCAAGCCTACCGACCAGCGCGTTGGCATCGAGTGAGCCGCGGACAAGGAGAATGGTGTGACCCATGCTGTGGGCGTCCGGTGCAAGCACGGCGTGGCCGGCCTCTGGTGCAAGTACGACGCAGAGGGTATGTTCCCACTCCTGGTGAGGAATGGGGGTACTGACGGGACATGTACCCAGCTGCGATGCCCTGTCGACAGCAGGCAAGCATCGATGGATCCGCTCTTGCTATGCGGCGCTCCGCGCCTCTTGCTCTGCGGCGCTCCAACGCTCTGTCCATGCAGCGAGCCCCAGCCTATCGGCGCAGACGCGCCTAGCTTGCTCTGCGGCGAGCCATCGATCATGTTGTGTAGCGAGCTGCAGCCTCTCGGCGATGACATGCCTATCTTGATCTGCAGCGCTGAAGCGTCATGCACCAAAGGTCTTCTCAACCCTGGCGATGACACACATCACGACGTTGTCCATCGCGTTGCCGCGGAGTGCCACGGCCTTGATTGGTTGTGGCGCCTTCTGGTTTTCCTCGTCGATGAGGTTGATGGCAGAGGCGGTGCTTTAGTGCGTTGGCATGCTTGGAAAAGGTGTATGTGCTACAAGTTGCGCTTGTTGCCTCCGCGCATCGCGCCATGCCTTGGTTTATGTGCAATATCGCTGGGAGGTGGGAAATAGGTGAGGAAATGGTGGGAAACGGTGGCGTGTTCATAGAACGCCATCAATTAATGGAAACTTACAATATAAAGGAACAATGAGCTAGCACAAGAAGTAGATAATGATGAGATGAACACGGACCACACTAGGGAACCCGTCGGTGATGAATTCATCAATCGCGAACGGTTGTACACTAGCAAGTGTTTGCCCATAACACACACGACTTATTCCATCAAACAGGTCGGATGGATCAACTATATGCCATGTTTACACATTGTCAAAAAGTAATGTGGTATACCTTCTTTAACATATGTTAAAAAATAAAATAAAAATAAAAAACACGGACCTCGAGGTTAAATTAGCTGAGGGAATGGGTCATTTCGGTCATTTGACCAATATGACCCACCCTATCAGTTAATTTGACATCAACACAACTTCCCATCCAATCACCCATCCCATGGCTGCTCCAGCCTGACCACACTTAACTTGAGAGTTCTCTTAGATGAGCTACTGGTGGAACAGCTAGTCCTTGCTGATATAGGATGCCTCTTCGCATCCTTATGGCGTATCCGGATGATCGCCCGTCCCCCAATGAGCGATACATGTTGTATAGACAGAGCATATGACATACGTCTTGTTAGAAGCAATCTTTTGTGTTATTATCGGTCTTCGCACACATTTCTGATTACAGACCTGTTTTCCACATATCACACACATCTTGTTATATTGAACCGTTTCTGTTCTCTTGACTCAATGCAAACAGTTCATCTGAGTGAACCGCATGCCGTATATCGCACACACCTTGATCGGCCTGACCATTTCTTTTGTGTTGCCTAATCACAAACACTTCATCCTAGTGAACCATATGTTGTGTATCGCACACGCCTTCATCTGGCTGCCTGTTTCTTTTGTTCCACCTCATCGCAAATAGTTAATTGAACTGAACCGTATGCCCTGCATCGCAGACGCAACTAAAGTATGCAATTTGGTTTGTGAATAGCACACGGTTCGTTGATGAAAGTTGTGTGCCGACCAAACCCCGCCCACGATCTGAGTCGTGTTTTCTGATTGGCTAGAACCCAAACCCCACGGATCGTACATCTGGACCGTTGGTTGCTACCAGATCGAACGACGTTCCTCATCCCTTTCGACGGCACATGCAGTTCCGGTTGTAATTTTATTTTCATGCACAAAATGCATGTTAAACTCAAAAAATGTCTTAAATATAGCTAACGATACCTAAAATGCGCAAGAAAATAAAACCCGTGGTATAATAGTGATTGCGTACCATGGAAATTTTTATGAGGCCAAAGAATGAAGTCACCGGCCACAGGAGTTTGAATTGACATGTCTCCTTTTGGAAACCATGATCCTTCATGTGAGATGCTCCGATTTGGAAGGAGCGATCAATAAAACTTGTGCCGAAGTTTACCATTTTTTCCACGGGGTCGTGAGAGCATGCCACGGGCACACATCAATTTTGGTGATGTCCGGACTCCATCTGAATTTCCGGTAATTAAAATATCAACTAGGCCTACACCAGTGGCCGCACCTCGTGGCTGAAATGTTTGAAACTTCTCCCCGCTTCTCGAACAAATGGATGAAAACTCGCAAAGCGACAGACAAATGATCTGTACACCTTCTTTGCTAGGCTGGTCATAATGGGATATCATAGCTAGTATCATGCATGCCAACTAGGCAATTTTGATGAGATGTCATAGAATTAAATGAAGAAAGAGAGGGTTAAGTATCATATCATCAAACCGTATCATAATAAATGCTATGTTACTATGTGTCATGCATGACAATAAATAAAGTACTACATGATACTACTCTATGATACTATGAATTAGTGAGGTAGCTAGTATATCATAGACTAGCTAGTATCATATATATATGCATGATATTAGTATATGATCGATACTACCTCTGTAATGCGCGCATAGTTTCATAAGTTAGTATCTTAGGTTGCCTTATTAATTGTCATGCATGACATAAAGTAGTACAACATTTAATATGATACGGTATCATGATATGATACCACACCCTCTCTTTCCTCATTTAACTGTGTGCCACGTCATCCAAAAAGTCTAGTTCGTATGCATGATACTGCTTGATACTCCCACTACGATCAGCCTTAGGGTGGCCATACTGGGGGTATCATAGTCGGTACCATGCACTCGGGAATAGCAAATATGATGATGTGGCAAAGAAGCAGTAACATAGATACCGTAATATATATAATATAAATGATATACTACTTTGTGTCATGCATGACCATAAATACAGTCATCTATGATATATA
>NC_041389.1:372505618-372516542 GCF_002162155.2 Triticum dicoccoides | reverse complement strand
TGATACTATATATGCACTATGAAGGTACGTACGTAGTACCATACACTAGTATCATATGCATGATACTATAGTATATGATACTTTCCCACTATACAAGACTGGCCATAGTGGTGGTATCATAGTCGACGATATCATGCACTCAGAAAATAGCAAGTATGCTGATGTGGCAAAGAATTAAATATAGAGAGGGTTAGAGTAACATATAGGTAGATACTGTACCATGTTAAATGTGATGCTAATTTGTGTCATGCATGGCAATAAATATGATCTATGATATTATACTATATGTATTATACTATGCGCTATAATTAAAGGTAGTATCATACACTAGTATCATATATATATATAGAGAGTAGCACTATTCTGATCCTGGGATCAGAATAGTTATTTGGATCACAAGGCCGTATATAGGGGCGACGCGATCCCTCCGGAACTCTGGAACCCGTGGAAAGAAAAAGAAAAAAACACTAACTGCCCACTCCTCCCCCATCTCCGATCCAATCTCGCCACCCCACCCCGGCGCTGCAGCGCCTGACCTACCGGAATCCCCGCAGCCACACCACCTCCCCGACCCCCCTCCCCGCTCGCTGCAACCTGATCTAGGTACCGTCGACGCGGCCGCACCTCGCCTCGCCTCAACCAGGCCTCCCGACGCCGCCCTGCCCAGTCCCGGCGCACCTCGCGCCGTCGTCCCCTCGGCCACAACGTGCCACCTGCCGCCATCCCCGGCCGCGACGCACCTCCCGCCACCGTTCTCTGAAACGGACGCCGGATCCTCGTGCCGAGAAGCCATCGACCTCAACGCGTCTCCTGCCGCCGTTCGCCAACCCCAACGCGTCTCCTACCACCTACCCGCCGTCCCGAACTCGCCTCCTGTTGTCTCCCATCCCCGGCGCATCTACCCCGACCGGACCTCCAAGTGCGGAGCAAAGCCCATGCTTCTGCAGGTCGACTGCGCCGTGGCACAAAGTTCAGGGCCTACTGCTTCGGCCGGATCCAAGATGTTCACCACCTCAGTGCCTTGGATCCACATTGCTGCATCGCCCAGGCGAAGCCCAGATCCTTCCTCCTTTTTAGTCTTGTACTTTTGATTGCATACTATTTATTTTGCCCTCCAATTAATTCAGGGATATGGTTAGTCATGCTTCGGGTCTTGCACGAGCAGTTGTGTTTTCTGTGTTTTTACTATTGAAAAAAGAGGAGTAGAATGGCTGGCCTATTTTTTTGAAATTCCAAGTTCTGCTCTGTGGCAAGACCTGGTCAGCTCTCCCTCTCTGAACACCCGAAAACAAGTATATGTGATGCTAGCATGAAGATGAATTCAATCAAAAAAATAGTGTTGCATGTTTGCTAACTCTAGTCGCAATGTGAAGCTGCACATATCTAGCAAAAACATGATTGGTGTAAAATATTCAGATGCTCCCTGCCTTAACTTGTTGATTTTCCCGTCTAAAATTGTATGAAATGAAGGAATAGTCTGGGTGGACAAGCAGTCCAAATTCAGAGACGACAGCTCGACCTGTAGCTAGAGGATGGCTTGACCCGCAGCAATAGGACAGCTCGACCTGCAGCTGGGTGGCCGCATCCGGCAGAGAGGATAGAGGCGGCTGGGTGATGGATCTTGCATGCCGCCCTTCGGCCAGGAGGCTGTCGAGTTGCTAGGTCACCGTCCACCAGCAGCAGCAGGTCGTCTTTCCTACCTCCCGTACAGAACGCAGACGACGCCGAGCTGCAGGTCCAGCACCAGCACCAGTAGTAGGTCGTCTTTCCTCCGAGCAGTGAGCTACTGTCCGCAGCGTCCTCTCCAAGAGCATTGTCGAGCTGCTGTTGGTGCACTACTGCTGCAGTTCAGCTTGAGTGCGAGAGGAAAAATTTCTAAGACAGATTAGTTGCTGGTGTTCTCCTTGGGATTTTTTTTCTTTAACCTGCTGTTGTCCATGGTTAAAGAGGTACAAATCTGTTACTTGAACTCATAGTACACCTGTTTGCCTAACAAGCAGTGATACGGTTTGGTGTGACTTACAATGCTGATTCAATTTCATGTGAGTTTGATCGACGATTCAGTTTTATGTTACAAGGAAACACCAATGTCCCTATGTATAATTTTTTGTTTAGAATGCAGAGGAAAAACAGTTGGGAAAATTATTATTATGGTTCCAAATTTTGAATCTTGCAAGTGGTTGCTATTGGCATTTCAACTATTATGTTGTTGTTTAAATTTATTGTACAAAAAGAACACCACCTACCAAATTTGCTTGAAAATTAGAAGAGTTGACACAGGAAACGAGAAGTTGTACACTCACACTGGCCACCTCCACCTTCTTCCACCACTGCACCCCGCGGGTGTCGATGACCGCACACAGCCGAGATTGAACGATACTGACGGCAACCAGCAGTACACTCGCTCTCACGCATGGACTGTAGCGACGGCCAAATCCGACCTTCCTCGACATGACCTTTCTTCCTTCCTCCTCTGCCGTTGCGGCCTTCTTCCCTCCCGTGCCTGCCTAGACTGCCAATTTGATGCAATATCCCCTACCGGTGACCCTCCCCTGAGCTCACTTTCTTCCCCCCACCACTGGCATTGCAAACAAGATGTTTGTGTATATGCCATAAACGAAAAAGTGTGTTTTTTGTAAGATTTTACCTTGGCTCAATGCATCCTCTCTCTCTTTGGTTTACAGGAGACGTTCATATACAGCGACAATAACAAAGTTCATGTTGTCCGAAAAATTGAAGTCCATGTATATGTAGGGGCGCACAAAAACACTTGTGGCTGAAAAAAATGTTCCTTCCGTTTAGCCGCAAACTGTTTTTCTTGATGCCTGCTCATTTTACAGTGATTAAATGATGTTTTTTTATGGTTTGTGTTGGTGCTTGATGTTGACTGTATTTTCCGCATTTCTAAAAAAATGTAGAAGTTCAAAATACCCTGAGCGATTCGATGTTTATATAAAACTCAGATATTTCAAGTTACTAAAGGAAAAAGTAATAAGTTCAATTTAAAATGATGGAGAAGTTCGATCTTTATAAACCAAGAAGTAAAAGAACCCTCAGCGATAAAATGTTAACTCTAGACGTTCAGATTTAAGTAAAAATGGATTTCCCCGTTTCTAAAAGAAACCTAGAAGTTCAAATTAAAGTAATGGAGTGGTTCAATGTTTATTGTAAACTCGAATTCTAACCGCTAATAGAAAATAAAACCAACGTGGGGTTCGAATTAAAATAACATGGAAGTTTGGAGTTTATTAAAACCTAAGATTTACCCGTTAAAAAACAAAAACAAAAACCAAGGCCATTTTGGCATTTTTAAAACCAACTCATAAAAATGTAAAACATTTCTTGCTAGAAGTTCAAGTGCTCGACGAGGGAAAGTTGGAAAATGCTATCCACTTTATGCACACATAATTCTCTCTACCGTTTGTGTATATGTTTTTACAAAAAAATCAAAATTTTAAAAAATGTGGAGGGGGTCCAATATTTATGACAAAATTAGGATATTTTGATGCAAAAAGAAATAAACCAAGAAGTCCAAATTATAAAAAATAGAAGTTCAATATTTATAAAAAAACACAGGTTTTCTTCATTAATAAAGAATAAAATTAAAGAAGTTCAAATTAAAATAAAAGTAGTAGTTTGATGCTTACGGAACTCAAATTCTTCCATTTCTAGGGAAAATAAAAGTATGAGGTTTAATTTTAAAAATATATTTGATGCTTATTTGAAAACACATTTTTTCTAAGAATAAGACTAAAAAGTTCAATTTGAAATAATAGAGAAGTTTGGAGTATATAAAAAACTCAGATTTGTTGCAAGAAGTTCACGTGCACCTCCGTGCACGTTTATGATTTATATTGCGGGACGTTCGGCCTCCAATTACATGTTTTAAAAATGGCAAAAAATAACGTTCGACCTTCAATTGTGTGTAATTCAAAGTATACACAAAAATGTGACAAAAGTTCATAGTGAAAACAGCGAGAAGTTCAAGTACTGCAAGGAATGCATTTTCAGGTGAGAATAAAAGGATAGAAAAAATAAAAGCTGAAAAGGTTTGTTGACAGAATTTCAAGTGCATTGTCCGGGGAAGTTAGAAAATTCTTGCGAGAGAGGTTCACCTTGTATTTCCATATTCAAAAATGCAAAAAAATTGTTTTTTTACATTTTAAAATAATTCTCTCTATCCACGAAGAAGTTCAATTATTATTTGGGAATAATTTGATTTCAAAAAAAATCAAATTATAAAAATGGAAAAAGTTAATGTACTACATGGTGTGTCTTTAATATGGGAAAAATGAATTAAAAGGCAAGATCCAATTTTGTTGTTGTTATAAGTTCAAGTACTCGGTCGGAAAAACTTAAAAAATTTATTGTGAGAGAGGTTTGTACAAAAGGAATATCATTTGTGAAAACTGACGAATGGATGAGAAAATTACAAACGAAAATACGTCACAGAAGTTCAACGTGGAAACAATAGGAAGTTCAACTACTATACTGAATGAATTTCAGATGAAAAACTTTCAAAACCGTTGCAAGTATGAAAAAATGATCAACACGGAAAAATTGTGTGTTTACAGCAGCTTTCCATCGGTATATCACCTGCGCAACTCCGGTGAAATGGATGGAGAGATACGAGCAGTGGATGGAGATCTACGAGCAAAAAAACACGTGAAAAATAGAGTGAAGTTCAGGTAGACATGCCGAGAAGTTCAAGTTCTTCATGCGGTGCATTTTCGAAGAATTTGCATCGCGATAAAGGCAGAACGCATGATCTCGCTGTTTTTGAAATTACCTAAAAACGGCTGGGAATCAGAGAAAACTATCAACGAGAATTTTTTTTGCATTTTCCGTAGCTTTTCAGCGGTATATTATTTGCCGCATTCCGATAAAGTTTGTAGAAATTATGGAAAAAAACGTTTTTAGCCATTTTCAAAATTGACTTAAAAAAGTAGGGAATTGAGAGAAATAATATATACAAAATAGTTTTGCATTTCCTCAAGCTTTCCAACGCCGTATCATTTGTTGTATTCCAACGTACGGTTAAAAAATTAGCTTGAAAATACAAACTCAGTGGAACTTGTATCGTTTTCTAAATTACTTTTAAACCGTTCAAAATTAGAAAAAACTTTCAACATGAAAAGGTAGTGCATTTTCACAAGATTTCCAACACCATATCATTTGCCTCAACTGAATTAGCCGTTTAGAAATTATGTTGAAAATACAAACTCGGCTGTTCGGTTTGTGAAATTTTACAATTTTCGAAATTACTCTTTATCCATAGGGAAACAGAGAAAACTTTCTACATGTCGAATGAGCGGTTTTGCAGCAGCTTTCCAACGCCATATTACTTACCTCATGTTTTTTGTATGAAGAAAAAACGGTTTTCAAAATTGCTCTTAAACCGCTTACATTTTGCCAAAAATTTAACTTGGGTCATGATACTGCTGTCCATAGCTTCCGAACAGCATATCGCAAGCCCCATTTGGACACCTTTTACCTGAAGTTCAACCTAGTACTCGGGGGAAGGTCAGGCGTGTTACTCAGGAAGTTCATGTTGTGATCAGAATATTATTCTGATCCCGTGATCAGAATAGTGTTTATGTATATATATTATAACATCCCAAATTTTCAATTTGGAATGTTATACAATAGATCATCATTGCATATCATATTTTATTGCATTTGGGCTTGATCCTAGAAATTCTACGCCACTCAAGGACCCACGGAGAGAGTTGGGGATTTCGTTATTTTCATATTTGAGTTTTCTCAAATTTTGAAAATAGGATCATTTGATTTTAATTATTTTATCTTCAAATATTTCTAATATAAAAATAGGAGAGAGGTAATAAAATGACCTTCCCAAAATAAAGAAATATTGAGGATTTAATAAAAAGTCAAATACGATTTTATTTCAGAGTTTATTGCTATTTTATTTGAATTAGGAAAAATGCGCGTTTTCAAAAATTGCATTTAGGCCCCAAATAAATGTTCACCTTGTCCGGCTTATTTTTACAGGACGGGGAAAATTTATTTCGGGATTTTTGGAGTCCGTTTAGTATTTTCTTTTATTTGTTTTTCTGCATGTCCGAATTATTTTAAAAAAGGATACTGACCTAACCAGGCCGTGTCCGACTAGGACTCCTGGCCCGGCCGGCCCTTATAAGCCAGGAGGCCCGAGCCGCCAGCCCCCCCCAAAACCCTAGCCCGCCTGATCCGCCGCCGCCGCAGCCCGCGCCGCCGCGAGTCGCCGCCGCCGCCGAGTCCCGCCGCCGCCGCCGGAGCCACACGCCGTCAGCCTCGCGCTGCCGAGCCCGAGCCCCGCCGCCCCATCTCCGCCGCCGTCCCACCGCCGCCGAGTCCCGCCGCCGCCGGAGTAACGCGCCGTCAGCCCTGCTGCCGAGCCCGAGCCCCGCCGCCCGTCGCCGCCGGCGGCCATCGTCGGAGCCGCCGCCGGTCCCGCCGTCGAGGTAGCCGCCGGGTCCGCCGCCGGTTTTCACCGGTTAACCGCCCGGTTGTTTTATAAAACTGTAGTTGTTTTTTTAATAGATCGGTTTTTTAGGTTTTGTTTATTTAGCGAACGCCCGTTCGTTTGTTTGTTTTAACGAACGGTTTTCATCTTTTAGCCGCAGACAGCGAACGTTCGTTCGTTAGCATGTTCGTCTGTTTTTCTTTTTCACAGATTTTCCGCGATTATTTCTGATTAGATCTCTTATTTTCGCTCGTTTATGGGAATCAAGCGATTCAAGCGCCTAGAGTTTCGTCTCGAAACCCTCTTTCCGTTTAACCAACTCAAACAAGTTTTTGCTACTGTGAAATTTGACTTAGGTCCAGATTAGTAAACGAAGCTTGTTTCTTTCGCCGTTTGACTTTTGTTGCTTCGTTTGATTTGATTCTTTTTGCAAACCGGAGTTCTTAAGTTGAACTTTCTGGTTAGATCTCTTATTTGAGTTTTACCTATGCATTAGACGAGTGCTTATTGTATGCTTGTTTGTTTGCGATAGAGTACCCAGAGTGCGCCGCTTGCTACTACGAGTCTCTAGGTTTCACGGATCATCAGCAAGGCAAGTAACACTTTGATCATACCTCTTTAGTACCCAGTTTTGTTGCATTAGATCAATCCTCAAACAATTGCATGGTTAGGATGTTATTAATATGTGGGTTTTGGGAAGTAGATGAGGTAGTACCTATTACCTGTTTTATTTATCAAACCTTTGGGAGTTACTTCTACGTTTTCTTATATTGCTATGCTATGCTAGTAGACGTGGATTGGGTGAGTGTATCCATGACAGATATGAGATTGTTATTTAATGGTTTACTTAAGGTGGCTGTCACGCCCAATATGCGATACTATCCTAAAGAGACTCGAAGGTCCCACCAAGGATAGAACTGCATATTGAAACGCTTTTGCAAGCTGGATATCATTACATCAACATTACATAATGGATGGGGATACATACAAGAGGCATACAATGCCACACAAATATGAAAATACCTCATACACAATATCAACATCCAACTATGGATGAAACACAAACAGAAGCTCAAACGACATCCACCCTGCTAGCCCAGGCTGCCGACCTGGAACCTATCCCCTAATCGAAGAAGACGCAGAAGAAGAACTCCAAAACAAGCAAACATCGCTCTCGCGTCATGATCATCGCATAACCTGTACCTGCAACTGTTGTTGCAGTAACCTGTGAGCCACGAGGACTCAGCAATCCCATTACCATGGGTATCAAGACTTGAAAAGCTTAATGGGAAAAGGAAGGGGTAAAGTGGTGAGGTTGCATCAGCGACTAAGCATATATGGTGGCTAACATATGCAAATAAGAGCGAGAAGAGAGCAAATGGAACGGTCGTGAAGCTAGCAATGATCAAGAAGTGATCCTGAACTCCTACTTACGTCAAACATAACCCAAAACCGTGTTCACTTCCTGGACTCCGCCGAAAAGAGACCATCACGGCTACACATGCGGTTGATGCGTTTTAATTCGGATCTGGTGTCAAGTTATCTACAACTGGACATTAACAAATTCCCATCTGCCCATAACCGCGGGCACGGCTTTCGAAAGATTATACCCTGCAGGGGTGTCCCAACTTAGCCCAAGATAAGCTCTCGCGATCAACGAAGGATATACCTTCTCCCAGGAAGAATCGATCAGACTCGGAATGCCGGTTTACAAGACATTTCGACAATGGTAAAACAAGACCAGCAAAGCCGCCCGATTCGCCGACAATCCCGATAGGAGCTGCACATATCTCGTTCTCAGGGCAACACCGGATGAGACATCCTACGAGTAAAACCAGACCTCGAGTTTCCCCGAGTGGGCCCCGCAGTCTACTCGGTTCGGACCAACACTTAGACAAGCATTGGCCCGCGGGGGCTAAAATAAAGATGACCCTCGGGTTGGCCGACCCAAGGGAAGGGTATAGGTGGTGGTGAGGCAAATGGTAAAACCAAGGTTGGGCCTTGCTGGAGGAGTTTTATTCAAAGCGAACTGTCAAGGGGGTCCCTTAAATCACCCAACCGCGTAAGGAACGCAAAATCCGGGAACATAACACCGGTATGACGGAAACTAGGGCGGCAAGAGTGTAACAAAACACCAGGCATAAGGCCGAGTCTTCCACCCTTTACCAAGTATATAGATGCATTAATTAAATAAGAGATATTGTGATATCCCAACATAATCCTGTCCACCCTGGAGTAATCTTCAACTTCACCTGCAACTAACAACGCTATAAGAGGGGCTGAGCAAAAGCGGTAACATAGCCAAGCAACGGTTTGCTAGGAAGGGTGCAAAAGGTTAGAGGCTGACATGGCAATTTGGGAGGCTTGAAGAACAAATGATAGGTTGCGCAGCAAAGCGATAGAATGAAGCAACTAGCATATCAATGATGGTAGTGAGATCCAGGGTAGCGGTCATCTTGCCTGAAATCCCGCTAGGAAGAAGAACGAGTCCATGAAGAAGATGAAGCCACGAAGATGAACCAAGCGTAGACGAACGAATACTCACGAACACAATGAAACGGGAACTATTGAGAGAAGCACACAACATGGTAAACACACCACACAAGAACACGACATGATGCACAAAAAAGTATGATGCAAGACAATACTACATGAGGCTACTCATGGCAAGAGATGATGCAAACAAGAACAACACATCAAGGCAAGTTTAAATGATGCCGGGAACAACATATAACAATTCCGGTAAGTCCTCATATGCAAATTTCGAAATTGGTCCAGATCTGATTAAACCTTATGTTCAAGTTGTTAAACAACAAGTTAAGATGCACCAATATGATCTACACGAAATTCTAGTCAAGTTACATATAAAGTTCATTTAGTTCGGAGCTACGGCCTAGAAGATATTAACAAAACAAGTTAAACATGGCATTGATGCAAAAAGCATACATACATCAATCAAACACACCAAAACAAGGATATAACATGATAATATGAAGCTACATACAAATTCAAGCAAGTTTCATATAGAGCACACTCAAAACGGAACAACGGTTCAACACACACACATGAAACAACATGCTACAGCACCCCAACATGAGAACAAAAGGCATGGACATGATGTACAGGTAAAGCATAACAAAACATGAGCATTGAGCTATCTCCAGAAATCACTAGAACATGCTCAAAAAGACATGGCAAGATTGCAAATAATAACAGTTTACAGGCTTAGCAGAAATATCAGGATGCAATGCTTAGAGCTATCAAACAACATGTTACATGAACTTATCATGGAAAACAAAGGCATGTCATGAACCTACTAATTGCATAAAACAAAAGACCTTTACTGACCATGAGTCAAAAAGGATCAGAAGATATGATGGCACCCATGTGAACATGGCAAATGATATGACAGATTCATACATGGCAGGAACAACAATAAGTAGGCATGTTGGTGAGCTTGTACCACTCACCACAGAGCAATACATGGCATGAAAAGGTAACCAACAGTAAGAAGACACATTTATGAAGCTAAGCATGGCAAGAGAAAGTTCATAGGGTGCATGGATCACTAGAAAAGCTCATGGAAAAACTGAACTTAATGTTAACAGGCTGACAGCAACATTATTTAGCAATTTGAGAGCAAGATTACAACAAGCTTCAGCAGACTATAAATGTAACCAGGGGCATGGATGGACAGATCATGACATGTATAACAAAACATCCTTAGTGAACATCTCCAGATTATGCATAGAATGACTTGTAGCAGCAGGTTTACATAGCATCATGAAATAGCAGATTCAGCCTAGCAAAACAGCAACGGCAAGTACCCTACTTAAAAAGCTCGATGCACTCACTACAAGACTCAAAAAAATACATGGATGGCACCCCTGTAAAGGTGGAATGACATAGTTCAAAACACATGTAGACATCAAGCTCATAGGATGCACACATCAAATGCAACAAAAATGACAAATCACCAAGTTATAACAGTTTCAGCAGATTAACATCATATAGCACTCTTGCAATGATGATTCGGGCATCAAGATGATCTCAAACAAGCATGGCACAATGGAATGAAATGAAGAGCATATCTCAACGAACATTTTGACATATTATGCATGCAAAACGAAGCTACGGATGCAGAGTTATGATGCGTTGAACATGAGCACAAAATGTCAAAATATCAGGGACTTGGAGGAATTTCGGGGTCAACCTTCGAAAACGGATCTGGATCTGGAGTTCGCCGGAGTTCGGACTTCGAGGCGGACGGAGTTGGAGAGGAGGGGGCCGGCCAGGGAGCTCGCCGGAGTAGCAGGGAGGAAGGGGCGGCGACGGGGATGGAGCTCCGGTGGGCGGCGATGCACGACGGCGCGGGCAGCGAGCCGCGACGAGGCGGCTGCCGGCTCGGGCGGCGCGGAGGCCGAGGCCGGCGGCGGGGATGGACGGCGGCACGAATCG
>NC_041389.1:372498614-372505473 GCF_002162155.2 Triticum dicoccoides | reverse complement strand
GGCGCGGAATGGGCCGGGGAGGCGCAGGGCGCAAGGCGGCGCTCGCGGCGGCGGCCGGCGGCGAGGCGCAAGGCGGCAGGGACGGGACCCGGCGGCGGCGGGCGGCGCGTGGGCCGGGAGGGCCCCGGACGGGCTCGCAGGCCCGCGCGGTGGAGATGGCGGTGGGGGTGACGTGGCAAGCCACGATTGGCTGCGGGCGCGGGCGGACATGTCCGGGCGGCGGGTGGACGTGTCCGTCGGCGGGAGGAGGAAGAAGTTAGGGTTTCATCCAGGAATTTCGGGGGAGGGAGCTAATTTATAGGTAGAGGGAGCTAGGAGGCTCCAAATGGTGTGCAATTTTTGCCCACACGATCGTGATAGAACGACCGAGGGCATGGAAGGGGTTTGGATGGGTTTGGTGGGCTGTGGGAAGAGGTGTTGGGCTGCAACACAAAATAGGCTTTTACGGTTACCCGGTTAACCGTTGGAGTACCAAACGACCTCCAAATGGCACGAAACTTGACTGGCGGTCTACCGGTGGTATACCAAGGCCTCTTGGCAAACCTCGGGCCATTCCGAGAAACTTTAACACCCGCACACGAAAAGAGGCAAAAGGAGTGCCGGATCGCAAAACGGACAACAGGGAAAAAGCTCGGATGAACGAGATGAACACGTATGCAAAAAGAGATGCACAAGATGACACAATGCAGATGATGACATGGAAAAACGCAACACATAAGCAAACGACATGGCAACTATGGCGAATAACTGGAAGACACCTGGCGCATCGAATCCGGGGCGTTACAACACTCCTCCACTAACAAGAGATCTCGTCCCGAGATCTTAGGACCGAGACGGAAGGGAAAAGGGATGAGGTGAAACAAGAACTCAAGAGAATAAGCAAAGAATCAAAAGCACTCGAGAAGAAGAGAGGAACGACGAGAATGACGAGAATCGAAAGCTCATAGAATCAGGTAGACTATGAAACCACTCCGGTTAGAACGAGATAAGAAACGAATAAGACTGAAACGATTTAGGCAGCACTCCGGCTAAAAATGGAAGGAATGGAGACATGAACTTTAGAGGATAGAATGATACTTGATAAAGACATGACACCAAACCTCCGGAAACAGTTGAAAGAGTTGAATGAAAAGAACGGAGAAGAAAATGACAACTTGTACCACAAATGAAATTGAAAGCATCTTTAGAAGGAAGGTTTAAACGGAGTTGTTGAGAAAATCAACGACGAAAGAATAAGCTTGTTGTGGACTTATGGATAACATCTCAAAATTTATGAGGTGGTAACCGACCACAAACGGAAATGATTGGATAGCTGAGAAGAACGAAGAAATGCAAAACTCTACTTCAAAAGAATACGGAGAATTAATTGCACTTTGAAGGCAAGAAGGAAATATACTTGAGCTCCCCCAAAGAATCTTGATGAATAATTGAAGAATGAATTAAATCATGAAGAACCACCATGAAGAACTCTGGTACAAAAGGATGATGAGATAGAATTCAAGGATGGAAAGAATAAGATTAAGGCCTTGCGATGATTAAGATGGAGCTTCGACGAGATGGCCGAGGAAATTGAACTCTGGAAAAGAGAAGATGGAAACACTTGGAACTAGAATTTATTCATCAAGAACAAGCTCCGAAGGAAGGGATTAATCACTTTGAGGACATAAGAATAAGATTTATTGTATGCTTATCCTTCATCAAATTAAATTGATGACAAGCAATGGATTTTTCATACTACTTATTCTTCTTTAAAAGGATTAAAGGGGGGGTATAGCACAAAACTTGAGAAAGTCTTCATGAACCACCGATAGGATTCGAAAGAACGAATGGATTAAAATGATAATCAAGGAAAAAGAATCTTGAACGAACCACCGTAATAATTCGAAAATGACTGATGAAAGAGACTTAATCACCGGGAAGAATTAGAAGAACCAAAATGTTTGATGGGATTTAGGTGCAAGAGAACGGAAAGAACTCGATCTGATTAAAAGCACTTGAATGAAGCACCCGGATAATTAGAGAATGAGCTGGAATGATGGCCTTCGGTGAAAGAAACGGAAAAACAACTCCTGACATACTCCGGATGGGTAAGAAAAGAATATCTGACAGATGGACTAATTCGCGAGGATAACATGAAGCTAGACCATGAAACTTCGAGAGAACGGACAAGATTTAGAGGAAAAATACTTCTTCGGTCTTCGAGTGAAGACGAGAAACACCACCAAAATTACTGAGGTACTCCGGTAGAATTAAAAACGAAGAGGTTGAGGCAACAATGAAATGATTTGAAATCGATCTTGGAAAAACATCTGACTGATGAAATTCATACTTAGGCCAAACTTCGAAACGGATTTGAGAATAGCTCCAGAAAATTTGAAGAGTTAGGTAAGATCTTGGGAAAAGACCTGTGGGTTAGGGCCCACTAAAAGAAAACACCATTGGAAAGGATTGTTGAAGAGATAGATGATGCATCGGAACAACTGAAATTTTGAATGAGGTGACAACCTCGAATTAATTGGAACATGGACGAATCTCCTAAGATGTCTTGAACTCCGGAATGATTGAATGGCGAGAGGCGAACGAGCAAGGAAAACACTTGAGCCGAGGTAAAGAATATGATCAACCCAAAAAATTTGAATTGAGTCCACCAGAAAAGAGATGGAGAATGTTGAATCAAAACGAGAATTCACTAGTTGAAACAATTGAGGGAAGACTGAAGAGGCTCCATACGAATGAAATTGATGCTCGAAAGAGATTCAAGCTCCGGGAAGAAGAGGGCGGGAGGGCGGGAAAACAAAGGCAACTTTGAAGGGGGAACCGACGAATATCTTGAAGAGAAAACACCGGTTGAAATCATTGAGGAAAGAAAATAAAGACTTCGCACAAGTAGGAAGGATACTCAATTACGGACTCCAGCTTCGAGAAGAAAAGGGGTGGGTGGGTGGGAAAAGAAGACAATTGCGGGCAGAGAAACAACTTCGTTGAGAGAAGATTGTGGATTGAACTTGGCAACGATGAAGAGGCTCGAGTCGACTTGACGAGAAATGCACCGGATGAAAAGAGCTGAGAACCCAACCATCGGAAAACCAACTGCGTGATCCTAAAGAAAAATTTGAAGGGGAAGAGGACACCTACGTCAAGATTCCTTACCAGAGCGACGAAGGGGCTGAGGAGTAAAAAGAATTCCTACTCTCCGATATAACTAGACTCCAAAAACAGTTTTCTTCTAGACTCAACAACGACCAAACTAGACGATCAATCAAGGGGGCTCCTAGGGTCGGTCGAGGCTCTGATACCAACTTGTCACGCCCAATATGCGATACTATCCTAAAGAGACTCGAAGGTCCCACCAAGGATAGAACCGCATATTGAAACACTTTTGCAAGGTGGATATCATTACATCAACATTACATAATGGATGGGGATACATACAAGAGGCATACAATGCCACACAAACACAACAATACCTCATACACAATATTAACATCCAACTACGAATGAAACACAAACAGAAGCTCAAACGACATCCACCCTGCTAGCCCAGGCTGCCGACATGGAACCTATGCCTTGATCGAAGAAGACGCAGAAGAAGAACTCCAAAACAAGTAAACATCGCTCTCGCGTCATGATCATCGCATAACCTGTACCTGCAACTGTTGTTGTAGTAATATGTGAGCCACGAGGACTCAGCAATCCCATTACCATGGGTATCAAGACTAGCAAAGCTTAATGGGAAAAGGAAGGGGTAAGTGGTGAGGTTGCAGTAGCGACTAAGCATATATGGTGGCTAACATACGCAAATAAGAGCGAGAAGAGAGCAAATGGAACGATCCTGAACTCCTACTTACGTCAAACATAACCCACAACCGTGTTCACTTCTCGGACTTCGCCGAAAAGAGACCATCACGGCTACACACGCAGTTCATGCGTTTTAATTCGGATCTAGTGTCAAGTTATCTACAACCAGACATTAACAAATTCCCATCTGCCCATAACCGCGGGCACGGCTTTCAAAAGATTATACCCTGCAGGGGTGTCCCAACTTAGCCCAAGATAATCTCTCACGATCAATGAAGGATATACCTTCTCCCAGGAAGACCCGGTCAGACTCGGAATCCCGGTTTACAAGACATTTTGACAATGCTAAAACAAGACCAGCAAAGCCGCCCGATGCGCCGACAATCCTGATAGGAGCTGCACATATCTTGTTCTCAGGGCAACACCGGATGAGACATCCTACGAGTAAAACCAGACCTCGAGTTTCCCCGAGGGGGCCCCGCAGTCTACTCGGTTCAGACCAACACTTAGACAAGCATTGGTCCGGGGGGGCTAAAATAAAGATGACCCTCGGGTTGGCCGATCCAAGGGAAGGGTATAGGTGGTGGTGAGGCAAATGGTAAAACCAAGGTTGGGCCTTGCTGGAGGAGTTTTATTCAAAGCGAACTGTCAAGGGGGTCCCATAAATCACCCAACCGCGTAAGGAACGCAAAATCGGGGAACATAACACCGGTATGACAGAAACTAGGGCGGCAAGAGTGGAACAAAACACCAGGCATAAGGACGAGTCTTCCACCCTTTACCAAGTATATAGATGCATTAATTAAATAAGAGATATTGTGATATCCCAACATAATCCTGTCCACCATGGAGCAATCTTCAACTTCACCTGCAACTAACAACGCTATAAGAGGCGCTGAGCAAAAGCGGTAACATAGCCAAGCAACGGTTTGCTAGGTGCAAAAGGTTAGAGGCTGGCATGGCAATTTGGGAGGCTTGAAGAATAAATGATAGGTAGCGCAGCAAAGCGATAGAATGAAGCAACTAGCATATCAATGATAGTAGTGAGATCCAGGGTAGCGGTCATCTTGCCTGAAATACCACTAGGAAGAAGAACGAGTCCATGAAGAAGATGAAGCCACAAAGACGAACCAAGCGTAGACGGACGAATCCTCCTGAACGCAACGAAACGGGAACTATCGAGAGAAGCACACAACATGGTAAACACACCACACAAGAACATGACATGATGCACAAAAAAAGTATGATGCAAGACAATACTACATGAGGCTACTCATGGCAAGAGATGATGCAAACAAGAACAACACATCAAGGCAAGTTTAAATGATGCCGGGAACAACATATAACAATTCCGGTAAGTCCTCATATGCAAATTTCGAAATTGGTCCAGATCTGATTAAACCTTATGTTCAAGTTGTTAAACAGCAAGTTAAGATGCACCAATATGATCTACACGAAATTCTAGTCAAGTTACATATAAAGTTTATTTAGTTCGGAGCTACGGCCTAGAAGATATGAACAAAACAAGTTAAACATGGCATTGATGCAAAAACCATACAAACATCAAGCAAACACACCAGAACAAGGATACAACATGATAATATAAAGCTACATGCAAATTCAAGCAAGTTTCATATAGAGGACACTCAAAACGGAACAACGGTTCAACACACACACATGAAACAAGACATAACAACAATCTGTCCAAAACAGCAACTAGCCATATTGGAAGCATCAAAACAACATGCTACAGCACCCCAACATGTGAACAAAAGGCATGGACATGATTTAAAGATAAAGCATAACAAAACATGAACACTGAGCTATCTCCAGAAATCACTAGAACATGCTCAAAAAGACATGGCAAGATTGCAAATAATAACAGTTTACAGGCTTAGCAGAAATAACATCAGGTTGCAATGTTTAGAGCTATCAAACAAAATGTTACATGAACTTATCATGGAAAACAAAGGCATGTCATGAACCTACTAATTGCATAAAACAAAAGACCTTTACTGACCATGAGCCAAAAAGGAACAGAAGATATGATGGCACCCATGTGAACATGACAAATGATATGACAGATTCATACATGGCAGGAACAACAATAAGTAGGCATATTGGTGAGCTTGTACCACTCACCACAGAGCAATACATGGCATGAAAAGGTAACCAAAAGTAATAAGACACATTTATGAAGCTAAGCATGGCAAGAGAAAGTTCATAGGGTGCATGGATCATTAGAAAAGCTCATGGAAAAACTGAACTTAATGTTAACAAGCTGACAACAACATTATTTAGCAATTTGAGAGCAAGATTACAACAAGCTACAACATACTATAAATGTAACCAGGGGCATGGATGGATAGAGAATGACATGTATAACAAAACATACTTAGTGAACATCTCCAGATTATGCATAGAATGACTTGTAGCAGCAGGTTTACATAGCATCATGAAATAGCAGATTCAGCCTAGCAAAACAGCAACAGCAATTACCCTACTTCAAAAGCTCGATGCACTCACTACAAGACTCACAAAAATACATGGATTGCACCCCTATAAAGATGGAATGACATAGTTCAAAACACATGTAGACATCAAGCTCATAGGATGCACACATCAAATGCAACAAAAATGACAAATCACCAAGTTATAACAGTTTCAGCAGATTAACATCATATAGCACTCTTGCAACAATGATTCGGGCATCAAGATGATCTCAAACAAGCATGGCACAATGGAATGAAATGAAGAGCATATCTCAACGAACATTTTGACATATTGTGCACGCAAAACGAAGCTACAGATGCAGAGTTATGATGCGATGAACATGGGCACAAAATGTCAAAATATCAGGGACTTAGAGGAATTTCAGGGTCAACCTTCCAAAACGGATCTGGATCGGGAGTTCGCCGGAGTTCGGACTTCGAGGCAGATGGAGTTGGAGAGGAGGGGGCCGGCCAGGGAGCTCGCCGGAGTAGCAGGGAGGAAGGGGCGGCGACGGGGACGGAGCTCCGGCGGGCGGCGACGCACGACGGCGCGGGCGGCGACCCGCGAC